>NC_135868.1:27150625-27328594 GCF_031162955.1 Sander vitreus | reverse complement strand
AGATGAGAGAGATTGATGGATGGAGGGAGAGATAGATGGAGGGAGAGATAGATAGATGGAGGGATGGAGGGAGAGATTGATGGATGGAGGGATGAAGGGAGAGATAGAGGGATGGAGGGAGAGATAGATAGATGGAGGGATGGAGGGAGAGATAGATGGATGGAGGGAGAGATAGATAGAGATAGATAGATGGAGAGATAGATAGATGGAGGGATGGAGGGAGAGATAGATGGATGGAGGGAGAGATAGATGAATGGAGGGAGAGATAGATAGATGGACAGATAGATGGATGCTAGATAGATAGATGGATGACTGGAAGATGGACAGATAGATGGATGATAGATAGATAGATAGATGACTGGAAGATGGATGCTAGATGGATGCTAGATAGATAGATAGATGGATGACTGGAAGATGGATGATAGATAGATAGATGGATGACTGGAAGATGGATGATAGATAAATGGATGATAGATAGATGGATGGATGATAGATAGATAGATAGATAGATAGATAGATAGATAGATAGATAGATGGATGACTGGATGGATGATAGATAGATGATAGATAGATAGATAGATGGATGACTGGATGATAGATAGATGGATGACTGGATGATAGATGGATGATAGTTCAAAATTTATTAACAGAACTACAAACAAAAGAGTCCAAAGGTAGGCAAAACTTACTCGACAAATAAATACAAGTTAAGCGTATCAGGAAGTAGGACAAGAGTAGCCACGACAGGACAGGACAGGACACGAAGATACAGGACACGAAGATACAGACCAGCACTCAACAGCAAACACAGCAACAGAATAAAATGATCCGACAAGAGACAAAGACAGAACAGGGACTAAATACACGAATAACGAGGACTAACGAGGGACAGGTGACACAACAGGTGAAACACATAAGGGCGGGACAGAACAATCAGAACAGGCGGAAAAACACAAGACAGGAAGCAAAACAAGACAACACAAGGGAGAACAGAGAACTTTCAAAATAAAACAGGAAACAGAACATATACAGAAACATACAATCCTGACACAAGCGACTTACAGTCGCATAGTAGAGGAATTACAGTATAGTACAGGAGAAGCTCGCAGGCAGTTTCGACTTACATTAGCTGTTTAAGTTTAATTAGTAATGTTAACTAGCATTTTATTTAGCAATAATTAGCCTGTGCCCATGTTATCTCCTTACACATACCTACGCTCTCCGTCTCTGCAAGATTGGGAATGATTGAGATTTCTCTTGGCACAGCTACCAGAAGACTTACAACTTTCAGACAGGTTGCTCACGTCACATTTACATTGTCTCTCTCAGTTGGAGGCTGCGCAGTAACGCTCAGCGCTCACCGGAAAAGTGCTTCTAATATCCTTCACTGGTGGTGACCAGTGAAGGATATTAGAAGCACTTTTCCGAGATCTGTTGGTCCAGTTTATATACTGTCTATGGTAATAACATATCTGTGAGGATTCCTGTGGAGGTGCGGTCTCTCGCCAGTATGCAAATTATCCGTAAACCGCGCCCTCTTTGTCCCTCCCCTCAAGCCTTTCCTCTCTACGTCAAAAACAGTGACAGAAAGTTGAAACTGAAAACCAGTGACATTGTAAAAATCCTGACAGCGTAAAAATAAAAAAACTGTCACTGAAAAAAGATATGTAGATTGACATTGAAAAACCTATCATAATGCAAAAAAAATGAAGTGAAATGAAAAGAATAAAATAATAGCATTGTAAGAACTTTTTGATGTTTGTGTTTTATATTTCAGTTCAACATTTTTCAGTGCCAATATTTGTTGTTTCAATGCCAATTTTTATTTTCAATACCACAGGTTACTGTCACTGTTCTAGCTCCATTTTTATATATAACATTCCATTATAACTTAATTGTGTTCCTTTAAGTGTGCTGCATGTTTTAAATAAAGTTTTATTTAGAAAAAGGGGAGGAGGAGGAAAAGGAGGAAGAAGGTGGAAGAGGAAAGGATCAGCCATCTTCGTGAGGTCGAAATCCGGAGCGCAGGGGTAATATCTTTGGTATTTATGAATCATCATTTATTTCAGCGTTTAGCTACCTAGCTACTGAACTCAAGTCGTAGCCGGAAACTGGAACTTGCCTCATGTCCATGACGTTTGAAACAGGTTAGCTTTTTACTAGCACCTGGCTGGTTACATGGTCCAAATAAGCGTGGCAAAGTTATGTAGCAGCATGAAAACGATGTGACAGCCGCTGCATGGCAATAAGCTTACTAATGGTTCCCTGTTTCATACATCGAAAGCAAATGCACGAAAATTAATAGTTTATTTTTAAATTCAGTCGAACGGAGGCTCTGGGATTCACAGCAGCACTTTACAAATAGCCTACAACGTTTCATCCATTAATCTTACGTTACAGGCTAATTACTAACGTGACGTTTGTTTTCTTTCAGAGCCGTTTTGCTTGGCCGCAACGTAACATGCCTACGGTCTAGATTTAAGGACAATAAAGTGCCAACGTTTTTCCCCCCAAGCCGATAACTTTATTGCCATCAAATATGCTCTTGTAGTCTAAACCGTCTCCGTTGCCATGAAGTGATGATACGAAGATATGACGTTAGATGGAATCTACCCAGAGGAAAATTCTAGTTAAAACTTGTAATGATAAAATATTAAATATGCTTTTTTTGGTAGTATCTGAATCTGAATGCAGATTTTTTTATAATAATAATTGAATTAATAATTTACTTGACTAAAACAATAGTCACTGTCTTTCAAAATGTATTGTGGGCCTACAAGCACTGATCAGTCTAATTTAGTTCCTCTGGTAGAACTTAATTACTGTAATCCTCTTGGGAAGATTTATGTTTTTCTTTTACACAAACAGGCCTGAAATACACACACAAGCACACAGGATAGGAGACATGCATTGTTGTAGGATGTCAGTAATCTGCTTAGAAAAATAGGAACTATTTGATTAGGATGGAACAACACAATGTAATTCTGTGTTCTGTATATATAGTAATATATAGTATATCCGAATATAATACACATTTTCTATGTCTGCCACTTTAAAAAAAAATAATAATTCCAGTGCTGTTTCCATGGTATCAGAATTTTGGATAGGCATCTTTGAAACATTAATTGGTAATATGAACGGTTGGGAAAATTGGCAGAACAGGCAGCCAAGTGACATTACTCTGATCCAATGGAAATCACAATTTTCAGATTGACAGCACTCTAGCCCATTGGATTGGGGGGGCAATCATATTTCACGAGGGGCCGGTACCAAACCGTGCCCCCTTTTAACTCGTGTTAGAGACTTGTCGCAGCGAGACTAGGGGTTTGGTTGACTCAAGGGCACCTCTCCGGCTACGGACCACACTTTGACTGGTGGAGTTTTGCATCCCTGGCAAAACAAACAAACAAAGGAAACAAACATATTTGATCGAAAGGGGGAAAGTTAATATAATAAAATTAATGTAATAATGTTATTTTTTATCAATAAAGGTATCAGTTCCTACCACCAATAAAAAGAGCCACTGCCAGCTCCTCTGGGTAATCACTTCTGGTACAGGCTCCACCATAGATATATACGGAGCTCCATTGTCAGGACATTAAAATGCATGCAAACATTTTATATGTATGTTATGACTGCACTGGCACACTATTCTGTTGTGTGCTATTACAGTTGATGGCTCCACCTAAAACCTACATCTACACTTTGCTGACACACTGAGTGCCACCCCAGTACATTTTAGAAGCACCTTTTGATCCCATTGATTGACTGCTTGTGGGACAAAACAAGATGTGTAAAACATACTGTATACTAGCTGCATCCAAGGTGGCGTGCGCCATCGTGACGTCAAAATGACGTAATATCCTGTCGGCGCGCCGGATTTATGGTGCGCGAGCAGAGGTCGCGCACGGCTCTTTTTTTTTTTCAGTGGCGCGCCACAAAGCGGAAACGGGAGGCCTGAACAAATTTGCTGACAACCGGATGCCAGGACTCTCAGAGTGACTGCAAGTCTCTCTTGTAAACTTACTAGGTCAAATCGAAGCATTGACGGCAATGCTGCTGCCAGTTCTGCCGCTGTTTACCTTTTTCTTCTTCTTCTAGTCCGTAGAAAGAGCAATGTCGGTAGCCTTTGCTCATTAGTGCCACCTCTGTTCAGGAGAAGACTGCAACAGCACGGGTATAAATAGTCACGGCGATCCCATAATGTCACATTTGCACGCGCCAGCTGGGCTGCGTCTAGTATATAAGAGCCTTAAGACTTCACTTTGGGCTGTGGGAATTGTGTAATTTTTCACAATTTTCTTTTTTTTTTTTTACATCTTATGGACTAAATGGAGAATCAAGAAAATAATCAGCAGATTAAAAATAGTTAGTTTCAACTGTACATTTACAATTTATTTTATACAATTTCACATGGTGATGACACAAACCACACCAAAAACTACTCAACTGTACCTTGGCCCATGCTCTCACATCCAACTCTTTCTTTACTGAAACAGCTTTTGGTCTCAGCAGCAACAGAGCAGTAACTGGCATTGATCAGCCACAACTGTGTGTCACATTGATGTGTACAGTAAGATGTCTGGACATGAGAGTGTTGAGCTATGCATATATCAGCTGGAAGATAATAACCATGGGCTTCATGAAAAAAAACTGTGTAAACTGTTTGATAGTTTTGTAAAAATATAGTTGATAGTATTAAAAAGACGACATTACACATAATGTTTCTCTTATTGTAGTCTGAACAGGATTTTTTTGTGACAATTAAGAGGTTTCTGTTTAGACTGAATTCTTTGCATGCTTGAATTAACTACAAGTGTTTGATAAGAGTCAAACGTGTCAAAATATATATAACTGAATAGTTTTTTTCTCTTCACTGTATCACTTTCAGATGCCAAGACATTGCTCAGCAGGCGGCTGCAAATCTCGGGACAACCGTGAGACTCGTAATGCTGGTATTACCTTTCACAAGTGAGTTCTTTATGCAGTTTTATTAGATAATAGTCTTCAGGGGTGGCATGGGAGGCCTTAAAGGCTGTGATCAGGGGACGCATTATACAACACGCTTCATTTCGTAAGAGGAATAGTGCTAAAGCAGAATTTTGCAGGATGGCCTGAGAAACTTGACTCAGTCAAAATACCAATACAATAATATTCTATCTCAGAAGGTTGAATTCAATGTATTCAGGGCAAGACAAATTATTTGAATTGGGAGACAAAGCAGGAAAATACATTAAACAGAGGGAATTGGCTTTCACTATTTCTCCAGTTAGATCCAATTCTGGAGATGTTTTTAACAGCAACTGTAGATATTAACAAGATTTTTAAAGAATTTTACACTGATCTCAATAGGTCATTTTCTACATCTACTGATGAAGAAATGTGTTATATCATAGGACCATTAGGGCTTCCCAAACTGACAGAAGAGCAAAGAGAACTCCTTGATGTGGATTTAACTATAATGTTAAAAGAAAAGCCCCAGGGCCTGATGGCTTCTCAGCAGAATTTTTGAAGAGTTTTGCAACTGAACTGGCTCCACTTCTGTAGAGGTATATAAGAGGCACTGGAGAAGGGCACACTGCCATCAACATTTAGGAAGGCTGTGATAACTTTGGTTCCTAAGAAAGGTAAAGATCCAGGAGACTACCAAATTTCCTTAATGCAGTTAAGAGCATATTACAGGTTAGAGCCCCCAGTAAATCAGTATATATAGAAAAATAATGTAGGAACTAGATTTTCTTTAAAATATACTTATAAATACACTACTGAGGCTTTGGGAGGCGTTTTTGTGAGAACATTTTACATGTGCATCTGAAACCAGTGTATGTTTATTCATATTAATATTACGGACCACAGCCATATAATTATGAGCCTGCTATGCAGCCAAGAGAGCAGGGACAGGTCAGAATTAGACAGAACAACAGTCAGAGGAGAGAAATTGAGTTGTGGTGTGAGGAGAACCAGTGGAGAATAGGGCAGGTAAACAAATTAGACTAGAAATAACAACTTACATATTAAACAAATTAGACTAAAAGATGATACAGATACAGATGAAAATATTGCGACACTATGCGGCATCTGACACAATTTCAGGGTAGCTATTAGCTGCACGATATGAGAAAAATATGCGATATGCCATAACATTGTTGATATCGCGATAATGATTTTACTTGCGATAATTAAACAGATATTAAAATGTACTCAGTTCTGCCTTTCTGCTGCTTTCAGTATTCTGCTAAGATATAAAAAAACAAAAATGAAAGGAAAGAGTAGCCATGATGTGCTTTGTCAATTAAATCTGTTTTTTTGCCAAATGTTAACGGTTAAGCAGATAAAATACCTGATTACCTGGAGCCCAAATGTAATGTAAACTAACCATAACACTATACTATGATCCATACAGAAAGTTACGTTATTATACATTTCAACACTGTCTCTAACTCCTTTGAAATCATATAAGATTAGGGCTAAAATCTAAGGTAAATTCTTGTTCATTTTGTTTTTTAGATCATTGTTCATTCTTTTGAAGTGTTTTTAACCGGGTTTTGGGAATCCAAATTTTTTTTTTACTATGCATGTCCTGTTACTATACATGTCCTGTCGCAGATCATTCAAACAACTCTGAGTTGTAGTTTAAAACTTTTACAGCCAATTTAATAAAATTACGGGTTTTATTCCGGCTCAAATCTATAAATACAGTTAATGGATACAGGCACGGAGAACTGAAGGCTCGAGCAACAATTAGCTCTGATTAGGGGTTAGCTCCAGTCATCTCTGGTTAGCTCCGTTATAAAGATATGGATTGGAGGTGACAACGGTAACAACCAGACTCTGATAGATGACGTTCGAGGAGCTTTCACAACGGTGTGGCCGCGGTGTTTCTATGGTTTTATCAGTAGGCCTACAGTTAATCCCACGACAAGACCACCAAGTCATCTTTGTCAATTTCTTCACATACTAGACATGCAGAGGAATCGAAAGTTGGTTTCTCACCATCCCACAGCAGCATGCTACAACTAACGATAGCCTATGAGCCTGAAGTGCAGCGTTGACGCTGTCATGAACGCGGCGCGTGGGAGGGGCTGGAGGCTGCTGATCTGTGTGCGCTTTAAAAAAAAATACATTACACAGGAAATTCCCCTGGATGCGTGTATTTTCGCTAGGGTTGGGTACCTTTCACATTCTTATCTGTACCGATACTGGTACCTGGAATTCGGTTCCGGTACCCAACGGTACCTTTTTTCGGTACTTTCCCTCTGTAATTACAAAAAAAGATTTATTTATCCTATTTACTTAGAACATTGCTATTTATTTAGAATATTTTACACTCTAAAGAAATTAAACAAAAATAAAAATAAAACCCCTCTCTCCTCCCAAACAACCTATTAAATTTAATAATTATTCATTTCTTACTCACTGTAACTTTTATTCTTGTATTTGTATATTATTCTTTTTTAGCCTGTTTTATTTTCATCATGACCGTTTCTAATTGCTCTTTAATGTTTTATGTAAAGCACTCAGTCAGTTACCAGGGCAGAGAAACCACTGTTGTGCCTGCTTGTCTCAGAGGAAGTGTAACGTCAACAGCACCGCGACCGCTTTCAGCTCACCATTAACCTCTCTAGGTTCACTGTACCGTGGACGGCACACTTTGTAGCTCTGGCGTCGCTGTTACCTCCACTCATAAACGTTTTTATAACTTTAAAGCATTCAATCTTCAAACGTTCATGCGACACAACAATTGAAAGCTTAGCCTCTCATGATTCAATTAAGCCCACACACAAAGCATAAGATGATTTATAGCAGTTATACAACTGTTATAAAGTTAAAGAAAATAAAGAAATACAGCCGTAGACTGCGCAGCTGGTATCTAGAGTCGAGAGTGCATCCATACCTTTTTCCTTGTCCCTCTAGCCACAGCGGTGAAATTTCCCCAAAAACTTTTTTTTCATACCTCGCCAACAATCCAAGGAAATATAATATCCAAGCCATTTTATCCAAAATGAGCTGTTCGCTTCACTCCTCTTGAAGTTTCTGGCCGAATCACAACGGAAAAACAGCAAACTGTTTTTCATTTCTGGATTCGATTCATGTCCTCATGCAAGACTTCTAACGCTAAATATGGGTGTCAGCGTTATTCTCTGAAGTCTACGGAATCCAAAGAGCCCTCATATAAGCCAATCCATACATGGCAAGCAGAGCCAGCCCTGTCTAAAGCTGAGGATCCCTCTGACGTGATGTGCCTCCCACGTGCGTTCGATCGACAGCTGCTCGGACCAGTAACGCTTACATGCTACGAGGTCCTCCTACCGTTTTAGCCAATGAGGAGACGTTTCAATAGACACCAAGCATGTAGTTTTTCTCATCCAGTGCTGAGTTATCTCTGCTTTTCTCCATAAAAAGGGACATAAATGATGCATAGCACTCCTGAACTATTTATAATTACTTATTTCTATATATTTATGTATATATATTATTTCAAGTATGTGTGTGATTGATGTGGGTGTGTTTGTGTATTTGAGAAGTTTTGAATTTTTTTTGGCTTCTTTTTTTTTTTTTGCACTTTTCAAATGGAAATAACAAAAACGTAACATCTGTAGAAAAAAAAGGCTTCTGGATTTTTTTCTGTAGTAAGCTGAGACGTGGCTATGGCATTATGTTGTCTGTATCTCACCAGATGTGTTTACAGCAGTGTATTTTAATCATTTTACAGATGTATGACTTGGACGGAAATAAAAAAACCTCCATTCTAGCCTCTGTGACACTTGTAACAAAAACTTGAGTGTTTCCTTTCCAATGATATCAGGCACACCCCAGAGTGCCAAAGTATATGGGAGCTGTCACGACAAAAAATTCTCCCAGAAATTATTGCGATAAACGATAATATTGTCGTTCCTAGACCATTTTCATCTAATACAATGATAATGGCATAATAATGCAGGTACACCTTTTGGACTGGAAGACATTTTAAATATCCACAATATGTCTTTGATCTTGTATGTCGTCTTTCACGCTGTTGTACAGTTGTGGAATTGCCGTTTGTGATCCGTATGTTCTTCCAGTCAAATGTTTGCAGCATTCCTCGAGTGTTTGTGCGATAGACTACAGACTATGTACTACATTTAACAATTATTTATTAAACACTAAATATTACATTTAAATAATATATAATGAATACATTATATCTATCTATATCTATGTGGCTACCTGCCACATGGCGAGTAAATGTTTGTACCAAAATAGTTCTGTTTTTCAGTCTTCATTTTGACGAAGGTACAGCTACTTTCTTCTGCTGTCTGCAGGTCGGAGCTTCACGGGGGGCGGGCCGACACACACACACACACACACACACACACACACACACACACACACACACACAAACACTGGCGCAACTCTGACACACTTTCCGCACTCCGTGTCTGCGGACAACTGTAGGCTTGTACCGGTGATGATGTTCTGTCCATTGTCGGACACATGCAGCCACTTTCCTGAAACCGCTTGCGAGACAACAATCAATGTGAGCATCGAAACTAAAAGAATAGTGATCGTAGTCAGTCCCCAGTGGACTTCTTTAGCAATATTTGTCTTTAAGCCTTTTAAGTGCTTTTTTATTCAATATCTGCTCTAGCTTTTCCACCGGTTTAGGCACAGATGAGGTAATAACAATGGTGCAAAGTGATGTGAAATTGCATTTATTTGTGATTTAAAAAGCTATCTGGATTCCTAAACCTAAACTGTTTTATTTTCATGACCGTTTTTAATTGCTCTTTAAATAAACCACTTTAAATTGCCTTGTTGCTAAAAGGTGCCAAAGAAATAAAGTTGCCTTGCCCTACAACCTTCAGCCTGTCAGTCTGTCACCAGGGCAATAGAGAACACCTGTCTGTCTCAGAAGGGTAACATTAACTGCACGGCGATCTCACAATTATATTATATTATAGAGTAGTATATCATGCTGTCTGCATAAAGTTTTGAAAAGTGTAAACACACTTGTGTCCGCTTTACCGACATTGCTGTGTCTCACTGTGACTTTAACGTGTGTGCGTGTGTGTGTGTGTGTGTGTGTGTGTGTGCGTGCGTGCGCGTGCAGGGGGGGGGGGGGTTTCGGACAGATATTTTGAAATTATGGTCGGGCTCGGGCTCAGTCACATCAGCGCGATAAGGCATTTGTTGTAAAATGGTGCTGTGGCTCCTTTAAGAGAGCTCAGTGCGTGTGTAAAGTGGGCAGAAGAGAGATAGAGGAAGTAGATGCGACCGGAGCAGAGTTGGTGGAATAAGTTTGTTTTGTACACAGTGTGTGCAGTGTCCGAGATAAACCCCAGACTGAAAGCCAAGTTCATTCATTTGCTCACCAGAAACGGGATTTTAACCCCCCATATTCATTTTATAACGTCGGCCCGGGAGGTAACGAGTCTTCCCTGGTTTTCTGACCACGGTCGGAAACGATGCAATCAGGAAAGGTTAACACATTGAACATTTTAACAGCTTATTAACGTGCGCTTGTTGCCCCGTGTGCGCTGATGCGCTCATCTGTTGACATTTCCGAATGCCTTCCTACAGTTGCTTAATAAAAGCGGGCTTTCCACACAAACAAACGTACATGTGTCATTAGTATGAGAAACAAAATTGATTTTAACTGTGTTGGGCTCGGGTCGGGCTCGGACACAAATTTCTTAATGCCCGTCGGGCCGGATTCGGTCACGGCTCTGTCGGATGCGTGCCGTGCTCGGACAGAAAATTTCGGCCCGATTCGACTCATTCAAAAGAAGTCAATATTTTATTTGGCTGCAGGGTCCTTTAAAAAGTCTTGAAATGTCTTAAATAAATTTTAAATTTTTAAGGTCTGAAAATGTCTTGAAATCTGTAATTTACGATAAGGAGGTCTTAAATTTCATGTGGGACCAAGTCCGACTCGACGGCCGTATGTTGAATTTTTTTTTCCAACCGCAGTTTGACCAGCGCACCATCTGGGGGCAACACTTTGATCTATGTGGGTGCAACCTGCATCATTCTGTAGGTGATTGACGAGTAGGTGCAGTGTTTCCGCAAAAAAAATTAATTCAGCGGCGGTTGACTGTTTGAACGTCAACAGTAATGTTACCTGAAAACAGCGTGTAGTTCCTTTTTAAGCAAGTTTGCTTTAGTTGTCATTGTGCATAAATATGAACAATTCCGTTGCTGTCAACGGGCTTATCTGCTAACGTTAGCTACCGACGGTTACCTCGGAACAATCCAGCAAATAGACGGTACCCTAGGCTGCCGTACCTGAAACAGATGATTTAACGTCACTGCTCATTTTACACACAGTTAAGCAACAAAACTAAACGCTGAGGGAAGATTACTACAGGCAAGATTACTACAAAATACAGCAATGCAATTTTCTGTTCACCGGCGCATGTTAAAATCCAGTGCTAATATGGCATCAGTGCAACAACACAGATTTTTGTGCCTCATTACGGTGCCACTTAAATGTCTGCGGTGCTCTCTGATGCTCCAAACCCCACGTTAGACACTAATAACACTTTAACGTTACACAGCAGGTAACGTTAGCCTACCGTAAAAGTGTGGCTGTATTTCACTGTAAGGGATTCCAACAGCGGGACATACAACAGTCTGCCGCTACAGCTATGAGCTAAAAGACACAAACTAGCACTGGTCACTGTTGTTGTCGGAAAGACAACACAAACAGGACAAAATGTTGCGTTTACTGGTAAGCTGGTAAACCTCGTGGGGCATTTCAAAGTTATTGTAAAATACCCTTTACTCGCCTGTTAACAGCAATTTTCTGGTGAAAGAAGTAATTATTGTTAAGTTATTGTTATTACATTTTTAATAATCATTTAAATTCACCCCTTTTTTGTGCTGAAACCAAAAATGTATCCGATCCGTGAGTTTTGTGATCTGTTACACCCCTATTTGAGAGGGATGGGAAATTATATTGCAAGCCATTATCTCATTGTTTTATTATTAAAATGTGTGGTATAGTTGCATAAGAAATTAAAGCTGCAAGCAGCATTGGATGGGCCCTCGCTCCTCTGCACGCGTCGGGGTTACTGGCGGACGCCGCTCCTTGCGACCGTGCATTAGCGTGGCACTCGGACACTGCAAATCGTCACCAATGAAAGGGGAACTCCCTGCTGAGTTCAATGATATCTCACACAAGACTCTACGTCATACAGTTCATTAGCGGTGAAATGGGGCATGGCCAATGCATAGGGGGCGGACCAAACCATGACCAATGAAAAGGGAACTCTCTGCTGAGTTCAATGATACCTCACACAAGACTGTACCTTAAATGGGTCACCAGTTTGAAAGGGGCGTGGCTTAACCATAGGGGCGGGCCAAACCATCACCAATGAAGAAGGAACTCTCTGCTGAGTACAATACCTCACACAAGACTCTACCTTAAAAGGTTCAAAAGCCATAAAGGGAGTGTGGCCTAAGTACATGGGTGTGGTTAAAGTATAGGGGGCAGCTCAGTATCACATGTAGACCACATGTAAGTTTCATGTAAATCGGATGATGTTTGTCATATAAGGCGGAGTTCCTGTTGCGCTATGACCAAAAGTCACATTCCCTTTAAAAGCAGGCGCGCTTGTTCCATGGTGGATTGCCATTATAATGGCAGATTTGCTAGGCGCACGCTCTTAATACATCCATGGGCGCATGCCAGGAGCGGTTCACAGCCGAGGAGACCGACGTTTGCTATGATTTGTTAGATTTTTTTCTTTTTGACAAAATGTAAATAAAGAAATGTCACAAAAACATACTTTCCGATGTTTTGGGCTCACTCTCACTGAATCACGAGGTTATGAATGCATGGTGATATTTTTGCGATGTAGTCTAGCATTAGACCGACATTACCTCAGACGATGCAGCTCTTCTCTCTCTCCTCTCCCGTGCTGCTGCTGGGGCATTTGGGTTAAGTGGCATCGGCACATGCAGTTCAACATGACATCTCCTTAAGTCCTCTAATATTTCCTCATTTATGTCATCAACACATCCATGATTCATAAAAATGTTGTGTAAAACAAGGTCATGTTTTTCCTTGTATTTATGTATGGTTTGCAAAAATAGGAACTGCTGGGTCCGTGAGACGAGCGAAGCAAAGTGTATGCTCTCTACATTACGGCCAAGCATGCGCCCTTAAAACAGCATCGGAATAACGCGCCACTGACTTTAGACTAGGTTTTTCCTGGTCTGTGGTGGAATTGTTTTCTGAAACTGCAAAATAGCACTAGAGAACGTTTGCGCTGGAACACGCCTCCTCTTTTTGCTGAACCGCCCCCAGGAGCGCAAGTTCATTCCCTAATTTACCGACGTGAGTCTGTGGAGGAAAAAGTCCGCTGTGCGTCGGGTGCAAAATAGGAATGATACATGCGTCAGTGTACAAAGTCAATTGCACTGGGTGCAAAATAGGGCCCTATACAGTTAAAAAGATGAGAGAGGCCTGTAATTTTCATCATAGGTACACTTCAACTATGAGAGACAAAATGAGAAAAAAAAATCCAATGGATTTTTAATGAATTTATTTGCAAATTCCTCGGGAAAATAAGTATTTGGTCACCTACAAACGAGCAAGATTTCCGGCTCTCACAGACCTGTAACTTCTTCTTTCTTTGTCGATGTGTGCTCTTAGTGGAAAATGAATGTAAACAAAGTGGCGTGTCGGAAATGCAATGCGCCATGACGTAGGTCCCCTTCAAGGCCAGGTACTGAAATTTGGCACTGATTGATTTAACGTAAATTGGTCCTGAGTACGGTTCCTTCCCGGGAAAGGGAAGTTTGGGGTCCCCTGCTGGAGCTGCTACCCCCGCGACCCGACCCCGGATAAGCGGATGAAGATGGATGGATGGTCCTGAGTAGTACCGACGTAATTCTGCACTGTAGGCTACTGATATTGTGAGTTTTAACCTTGACGAGAAATATCGTCTCTCGTCTTGTGGGATGAGATCTCGTCACACCTCTACACCTAAGTCTTCCACAAACCCAGAACACTGTAAATTGGAAGTGTGCTACCTGCAGTCCCCAGACAGGATTAGTCCACCCCCCCCATCTCATTCAGATCTCTAATGATCCCTGCCTGGTCATTCTGCCACGCCTGCAGGATGGTAGGAATGATGTACAAGTGCTGATAGTGGAAGAAGGTGCTGGCACTGATGCTCTGAAGCCCAAAACAGCTTCAACATCCTGATGGTTTGGCTAGCAATGCAACCTGAAAAGTGGATGGCCCCACTCAGTAATAGGTTGCAGGCCCGCATATTTCGATGCAGCATTGGCTGGTTCTGCCAAAAATGCTGATACCCACATGCTGCACAGACCTAAGAGATGTACAGTATGTGGAAGGCAGAAAATGAGTAAACTATGCCATAAAAACAACAAAGTATATCGGCCTAAATAAAACGAGTCTTAATTGAGGTCAGGGTGAGATTCCTGCAGTGGTGGTTTTGAAAGTTCCTCATCAGACCTTTTTCATTTCGTCCTCTGGGATCCATGACACAACACCAGGTTTATCCATGAAAACAGAGGAAAATTCATCTTCGCTGTGCACAGGACTGGGCAGTGGAGTTGTTTGTTTCTCCAACATTTCTTTCTGAGTCCCCACACTGACCATCTTGGGGTGGGCCTGGACAGCTAGAATAAAAATAGGCAGCACAACTCTTTAGGTACACCTGTCCAACCTGCTGCAATCCCAAATAACAGCTCTGTCACAAAATCTAAATGTGTTAATTTAATTATGTGTTAAAAATGGAGGTCAAAGATAGTGTTAAGAGTTGTACCTCCCTGCATAATACAAAAAGATTTTACAAATGATTTGCCCTCCAATATTATGTAAACAGATGGTGGCATGTACAATTAATTTTAGATATTAGCAATGTTTGAGGGGCCAATGGAGAAAAAGCCTCTTGCTCTGGGTCAGCACGCACTGCAGCACTGGCTGTAGGTGCATCTCTCCCTCCCAAATCCTTATAAAGACACCACATACAAAAAATAAATTAAATTACGAATTAGCTGTGCAAACAAAGTGACTAAGCTTTAACTAGACTTGATGGTTCTAATATTAGCAAACTGAGGTTACTAGTTATGCCTTTCTCATATGGTAATGGTTTCACAAAATATGTTGCTAATGCTAACTAGCATTACCTATTACTGTATGTCTTACAAGCTAGCTGCTGTGCTTTACAACAACTTATACACATCACGTTGCTTCTCATTATTGAAATCATTATATTGACTGATATGGTAGTTAGCAAATGTAAATGTGGTGCATAGTTCACGTTTTCTCTTCCTCTGGAGGTTTTTCTGTCATATTTTAAATGGTTTAAAAGGATAACAAAGGCATTTTAATAAATTACTAAAACAGATTGATAGAGGTGGTTTGGGTCTACCAAAGATGTTGTATTATTACTATGCTTTTAACTTAAGGCATCTGGCCCACTGGCCACTTGAGGCCTGAGAGAGCCCCACCCTGGTATTGTATTGAGCAATCAGTTTTTTCCCCATTATCGCCCTTACAAAGCCTGTCTGTCAAACTGTATGGTGAGGCAAAAACACATCCAATAATCTCATACTTAAAAGTCGTGTGGACTAAAATGGCCCGGTTGTTTGAATTGGATCCATATCTATATAATTTGAGTATTTGGTGAAATCCAAAGTTATGTATTGGTAGCGCTCCCCTTTTTTGGAGGGATTGGTTGGAAAAGGGAGTTGTTACACTGGGGGATCTGTATCTCTGTGGCATGTTGAAATCCTTTGAGGGTGTGGTACAGCAATTTGGAATCCTTACGTCTCAATTTTTTTTGATATTTGCAACTTCGCCATCTGTTGGTGGGGATTTTTGGATCCAGCACTTCAGCCCAGAAGGCACCAGAATATTAAGATAAGGTGTTGTGAGATATGAAAAAGGTCAATGAGGCTTCTGGGTATTATTCTATGCTTATGCAGAACCTGGGGAGCCTGATCAGCCCTCAAGAAGAAATGAGAAAGGGATCTGAATATTACACTGGATGATGAGGAGTGGGACAGAATCTGTGGGAATATTAACACTATGTCACGTGATGTGAGGGTGCGCCTTATTCAGTTCAAGATTATGCATCTCTTCTATTGGACTCCCTCCAGATTGTTTAAAAATTGTCTAAAAGACACACCAAATTATTGGAAATGTAAGCCAGAGAACGGCCAATTACTTCATTTCCTATGGTCCTGTAACATGTTCATGTTGCGAATTCTGTTTTGTATGTTGTTTAAAAAATAAATTAAAGGTTGTTAATCACAAAAAAAGAATACACTGATAGTACAATGACATTCTTAAATGTCTCACTATTAAACGTGAGGTTGTAGACTAAAGTGCCAAACGTGACGACAACATTGAAAATACAAAATTATAATTTGTCATTGTGATGGCTAGATTACCTAAAGGAGCTACTCGGAGGAACCTTTGGATCACCAACTCCCACCGTGCAGACTACTGGGATCCTCAGACTGACTTTGTCTACTTCTGCTCCAAACACTTCACCCCTGAGAGCTTTGAACTGACTGGATGCAGGTATGTAGACTCAAACAGCACATTAAGAGATTACAGATATCAATGTTTTCTGTTATTGACCATTGGTGCAGAATATGAGTACTGCTGATGGTGTTTGGATAGCAGCATGTGTTTGACTTTTTCCCTCACAGTGGGATCAGAAGACTAAAGGAAGATGCATTTCCCACCGTATTTGATTCCTCTTCAATAACCAAATGCAAAAGACCAGGAACACCACAGACACAAGAAGACATTGCTGTCAGGTACACATAATTGATACAGAGTCACATTTTGTCATTTGATCATTAGCAGTGCAACTATGAATAAAATGTAATTGAATACTGTAAAAACCTTTGTAATCATAAATGAACTGCTTGAAGAAAAACTTGTATCCCTTGTCCAATGAATGTTTTACATTTGAATGGTTTTTAACAATTCTAACCACATAAGTGCAACATTTTTGAAGTGAAAGAAGACCTGTAGATAAACGTACCGGATGGCTAATTATACAATACAAGAGCCAATGTTAGCATTTTGGCAGAAGAAACAACACCGCAATACAAAGTACACACTAGTAGGCTTGGGCCGATGTAAATATTTTGTAATATTTATATTTAATTAATTTGCTTGAAGGTGTCATAGTGACTAATGCCAGTTCAACAGTTATATAAAATATAATAAAATCAAACTGAACTTGAACAGCCTCGTACACCGGCCCAAAAATGTAATTGACCCAACTTTACACAGTACTGTATAGCGTTACCTAATAAAATGCTAAGAATTGAATGCACAGAGGTTTGTCCTATCATTTTTCACCCACCTGTATGTCCTGCCATGTAAAGGAAAAACTAATGGAACAAACAGCACTTGTCATTTTATTTTTTTTTATTGTAGAAAGAATCCCCGCTTAGACGCTCAGACGGAGACGGATAGGGGTAAAACGTCAGAAGAACCCACAGTTCAGAGGTCAGTGGCAACAGCTGAGGAGACTAATGAAAACATCCCTGCATCTTCTCAAGAGCCATCAGGGGTGAAGCAGCTCTTGCAGCAAGAATGTTATCGGTCACCACCACCAGTGTCTCGTCCCCTCTCCCCATCACGTTACATGAGGCGTTTGCCCCCTCCTCCAGGCTTCTACCTGCCGAAAGAGCACAGCTATGCTCAGCTCTGCCCACTGCTGTGGAGGAGACGTTACGACCAGGCTATTGACTACTTGGAGAAGGCCCTACGACAATTGCATGCAGCCAGGCGGCGGGAGAACCGCTTGCGGAGCACTGTCTTGAGGCTACGTGATAAACGGCTAAAGCACACTCTACTTGTGTCAAAAGATGGTTGTAAAAACGGGGAGAGCTGGACATCAGGGGGGGAGAAGAGACAAGGCAAAGGAGGTTCTAACCAGGAGGAGAGTGGGACTGATGCTAAATCTGAGGATACAGGTTTGTTTGAGGACAGATGTGTAGATCATATTGAGTTGGGGGAACATTTTCTTCCAGACACCAACAGCTGGTCTGAGGAGGAGAAGGGATACTGCTTTTACTGTGGAAGAGGGCAGGTGCAGGTTGGTGGTCAGGTAGCACGCAAAGTTTCAACAACTGGGAAAGATGTCCAGCCCACAGCACATGAGGATTCTCTGACGATTCAGAGAAGCGTTAAAACCAGTACTTGTGACACATCTAAAAATGCCAAAGACATACAAATAGTCAGGTTGGAAAGACCACCTGGGAAAAGTACAATGTCCCAAGTACTGCTCCAAACTCAAAATCTTCACCAGCTGCTCCCTGCTGGAGTGTCGCTGTCTGATATTCATGAGGAGAGTTTGCAGTTTTTAGGCTCTCAGAAGAACCTGCTGCTCTCTAACGTGTGTGAAGGGGAGACTGATGCTATGGGTCAGGAGCATCACCTAGACCTGCAGCAGCAGCTGTTTTGGATACGGGACAGTGCGGAGGGACAGGTCATTCTGGTACCTGTCCTTGCTGAAGATGGATTACAAAGTTATCTCAAGATGGAGGAAGTCTCTGATGAAGCACAAACCATACTTGTGTCAGAACTGGATTTTAAAGGAGACTTGGAACACATGACAGACAACAGTGAAGGTCTGTCCAATGATGAAAAAGCATGTGATGATGACCACAGTGACCAGCATTCTATTATCAACACTACTCTGGTGGAAATAGGAGAAGATGTGAGGGAGAAACTTAAAGAACATCTGGAAGGATTTCACCTTCAGCTGAGCACCGAGTTTATAAACTGACTATGAACACTGAATGACAACAGAGTAATTTTGTGTCATTTGTCCCAGTCTTAGTTGAATATTCAATAACATATATAGTGGGAAACATCACCTAAACACCACTTGAGAATCAGCTCAGCAGTCGGACATGGTGGTGTTGTAAAGGACACATCTTTAAAGACGCTTTAAAGATACAGTATATTAAGTGCTTAGTCGTAGTTAGTAGAAAGGTGCAAATCAATGGATACATGGGTGTTTTTATGTGCAGAGCCAAATCAACAGGGATTGTATTCTACTACCAAGTATTGTGTCTGTATTAAAGCACGATACAGTATATCTTCTTCCTCTGTTCCATAAAGCTCCATTGTTGTTCAAAAATGATTTAAAACATCAATGAGTCACACTGTTGCATACAAAATGAAACTATAGATTTGTAAAGATGTGCTTATCAGTAGGAGCCAATGGGGTTGGAGTTGGAGACAGAGTAGAAATTATAGGTACTAACTAGGGCTGTCAGCATTTAACGCGTTAATCGTGATGCAATTAAGGGCCGAGCATAATGCGTTAATTTTTTTTAATCGTATTAATTGCATCCCACCATTTATTAATTTATTTTCACTTCACTCGGCTTTGCGTCGTGCCTAACGGGCTACTATTTTGCCGTACTTCCTCGTAACACATCCTGCTGCTGCAGGAATAGCAACATGGATTTCGGTGCCTCATTCTGGTGCCACTGATATGCCTGCACTTCTCTCTGATGCTCTGAAACAGACGTTACAGGCAACAGAAACATTGCTGCACGCTAGTTAACACTATACTCGACAGCAGCTAACGTTAGCCTACCGCTAGCTAGAAGCTGGATTAAACACGGTTACAATGCTGACAGCTAACGCTAAACTGCTGTTGTCGGAAAAACACAGACGGTGCGTTCAATGAAACTGGTAATTTACAGCCTCGTGGTGCATTCAAAGTTGTTGTTGTTAAATGCCCTTTTCCCATCTGGTGTTGTTTTTTTTCATTCAACAGCTATTTACTAGTGAAATAAGTTATTGTTATAGTGATTACATTATTATTAAACATTTAATTTTGACGATCTGGCCTTAGCAATAAACAAGCCATTCTTTAATGTCGCCAACTGTTTAGTACCCTTCTTTTTTGTAACTTTCTTAAAAAGTATCGGTTCAGGCACCGTTAAGGCACTGGTACCATTTTTAAAAGTACTGCTTTAGCACCGGTATCAAAACCAAACAATACCCAACCCTAATATTGACTCTAGATTCAAATGTGTGACTAGATTAAATATATAATAAACAAATACAAATCTTAAAATCAAGTTCATAAAGTCATTTTATTTGCATTCATTTGATTCCCAATCAAAATACACTGGTAAGAATTCCTTTCCATTGTTAATATGTACTTAAAAACAGTTCTGAAATGCAAAATAATAGAATTTTAATCATGTAATAAAACGTGATTAATCGCGATTAACTATAGAAATTCAACGATTAATCGCGATTAAGAAAATGTTATCTTTTGACAGCCCTAGTACTAACACATTGTTGGTTTTGGACTTGACACTTATCCTTTAATTTTTTTTATATTTCATTTTTATCCTTTAATTTTTTTTATTTCATTTTTATTTTTTATATTTTTCCCATGTCATTAAAATATCAAAAACAAAGACGACATACAATTGGTAAAAGAATAACATGAATAATTTATAACTGAAATGGCAAACATGAAGGTAGATCTCTGAAATAAAGGGATAAATAATAAAATGTCTTACTACTTTTTTCAGTTCTCTTATTTTTAAAATGTCCACTGTGTTCTCAGAATTGTGCATGAGCAATGTATTGTGTAGTTTATATAGAGCAGTGAAAGTTTGCTTGTGGATATTTCTGTGGTGTGAGGGAATAGAAAGTGTTAGATCGCACAAATATATAAAATGAACTTGATGCTGTGGTAGTTTTCTAGATACATCCACAATTAGCATTCTTTTTGATGCACTGAAGAAAAACATGTCATGGAAAAATAGTTGCAGATGACAATAATTCAGCTATTGAGTGACAGATGTCATTGAAATGTGAGGGGTTTTTCAATGAAGTCAGTTATGCATTTTATTCGATATTCTATTTTTTACATTCCCTACCTTCTATCAAGTCTGACGGATTGGAAAATAAAGTGACAAACAAACGTTTATGTACACCGTCCCTAAATTATTAAAGGGATACTTCACCAATTTAGCATTTAGCTTTGTATCAGTAGAAACCCGGTAGTATTGTTGAATGACCGTGCTTCTCTCCCTCATGTCCCCCTGTGAGGGGAGATCTCTGTATTGTGGGTCTGGAAAAAAGCCTCTTACGACGCAAAAATTGTCATTTTGCGTCATAAGAGGCTTTTTTTTGCCCAGAGGCTATGGACTACAGTCAGGAGGACGGCAAGATGGCGTCGTGGTAACATCACTCTGTTGTCGCTCTGTAATATGAAGTAGCAAACCTCGGTTTTTTTAACAGTTAACATGAATTGAGGGCTTTCAAATGCTATCCTAATACTTCACAACTCGGAGATTTCTTGAAGAAGATATCTTTCTACATGTTTCCTTGCTTTTTTAAAACTGGCTAAAGGGAGTCTCTCGATATCACAGTCATGGTTACCCTCTACAGTCACGAACTTTTACATTAGTCTCTATTATTTTGTAGCTAATTTACTTATTCAGATCAGATATTCAAAAACGTAAACGTGCATGGTTTGAAATAAAACAAATCTTTATCAATAAATCAAATCAATATTTGTTCGCAAAAGTTAAAATGAAGCAATGCCTTCTGGGAATTTCAAGACAGAATCGAGTAGACCGCATCTGTATTTTTTATATATATATATATATATAATATAATACAATTACGTCGTTTGTGTTATCCTGTGTTATTGCGTTTACCTGGCTGGATACAATAACACAGGCTTTTCCGGTGTTACACCAAAATCTGTGATCCGTCAGAATGTGTTACTGTATGTATGTAAAACTATATAAAAATAGCGTTTTTTCACTGTTAGTCTCGTTTGCTGTTACAGTTCATTTATGATCTTCAGATGAAAAATTACACAGTTACAAAAACATTCAAAAGTTACATATAGTCCCTTTAATGAGACATATATCCCATAGGACCTCAGCCATTATTGTGAATATTTTGTATTTCAGAGACCTAAACAGCCCACCTAGCAAGTTTGTTCACAAATTGTTCTTTGGGATTACGTTTTAGGGAGCACTATTTAATATGATGGGAACTTAATGTATACTGTTTGTGTTCATGTTTATGCAAAGCATCTGTGAGCAGCTCAGTGCAGTAACACAGTGGGAAAATGAAAGATTGATGGTCTCATACTGAGACAATTCACTGTGGCTTCTCTGGCTGGGTGTGGCATCAACCCTTCCTAGTCAAACACTCGAGGACCTGGAGGTAAAGGAGGGGGGAGGGGGTATCTGACCATGTCAATGATACAGTATATTCTGACACACCCTTCACTCTAAAGACATCAGCTGCTCTCTATAGTATCTAAGCTCTCTATTTAGTTCATGCTTAAAATCTGCTGTCTGCTAGAATGCTGTTCACAGTTTTCTTTCTTTGGCTAGATTCTTGTGGTTAAGTTGAACCAAACTAAAGCTTTCCCCTAACTTGTACACCCACACCGACCCAAGAATGTGGCTGTGCCTGTTTCATTCTACATCTCTGTCTCTCATTTTTTTTTATCTAAATACTTTCCCAACAACATAACTTCAAGGCATTTCTTACAGCCTGACTGTCTCACATAAAGTGTGCATATAAAGCTGAATAATTAAAAGTAGGCAATCTGGTGTCACATAAACAGTTGGTAGTGAAGAGGTTAACACTGAGACAGTCTGGAAGAAAAGTAGAATACCAGCCTCAACTTGCATGCAGTTATTGCGCAAAAAAAAAACGTCCAACTTTTACTAAAGGTTTCCAGATGTGGAATGAGTTGTCTGTTGAATGTGAGCTGCTCCTCAGTGGAATATATGTAACACATCATTTTATACAGTATTATACTTTTAACAAGTTGTCCAAACCGCTAAACACACACATACCATAATATAATGTATGAGTGAAGGTGGATGTGAGGTGGCGCTTCGGCTTACTGCTTCTTCCTGGCTGTTCTCTCATGTTGAGGGAGGATCCAGGAACTCTGCCAGCTGCTGACTGTCTGTCTGTCAGTCCGTATATTAACTCCACTGACACACGGCAGCGAGCAGCGAGACACGCAGGAACAGAAAAGCAAAGAAAAGTGACCATCTTGAAACTCACAGTCGACATGTCTCAGGTAAGAAATTATACACAAGCTGTTCTTTTATTTGTAACGACTAAACCCTGAGTAAAGCTCGACACATAATGTTGACTAACTTTACACTTCGTTTTTAATTGTTTGCGGCTGAGTTGGATGGCTTTAGATGGAATACGTTGAGAAACTGTGAGCGGATCCAGTAATTAAAGTGCAGAAGACGCGCCATCTCACGCCAGGCGGAGAAAAAGTCGCCGAGGAGCAATTTACACCGGATAGATTGAGTTTTACTTGAACAGACAGCCATTGTACGTCCCAGCCGCAGTGTAATAGATTGTTTCATGAATATGTGCTGCTAGCTGCCCCTCCCTGAAAGGAAGGCTTCTGTAGAACATATACTAAAACAAGCACCGTTCATCTATGAGACTATTTACAGTGTATTATGGACATACATTATGGAGAGCATTTGTGTAGCTCTGACATTATAACACTGAGTTATAATATCAGAGCTACAGGTGGAGCTCATTTACCTGTCTGTGTTTCATGTACAACATGATTGTGCAATGCAGCATGGCTTCCTCTTTATTATAGGACCTTTCCCATTGTGCAACATCATTAATGATAAAGGGGAGGGGGAACATGGCCTGTGTCACCCCTGGCCCCCACTTTGTCGAATTATGAACACACACATATCTAACACACCCAGTGGCATTGTGTCACTGAAGATACATGATGAAGGAACAAATTGCTTCACTGCAGCCTGTGGTCAGGAGAATGTTGTAGAACTTGCTCACTATTATAAAGCCTTAACTTTCAGATCAGCGGAGAGCTGGAGAGAAATGTAGGGATTTGGGTGCGGTGAATGGACTCTAACAAACACAGGGAGTCTGTCTTTATTTGTTCTCATTGAAACTAAATCACTAAATGCTTCTCCACTACTGAACTCTCCAATAACTATTTTCTGCCATTAAACGGAAGCCTCCTGCATGTATTTTAGCGACTCATTGACTCATTTAGTAACATAATCTTTATGCAATACTTGAGTGAATATATAACGGGGTTATTAGTAGTTAACACTTGTACAGGCAGGATACAGGTGCTCACTGTGGAAGAGTTTGGTGAAGTGGGCTTGCAGCAGCTTGTCAGGCCAGTCAGAAAGGGTGTGGTTTCGACAAAGCTGTTGGCCCACATGCACTGGATAACTGTAGCAAGACAACCATTTTTTAATGCTGTTCTAAACCACATTAGCATCAACACTGAGTGAAATGACTGTGTGTAAATGTTGCTCACAGTGGTAAACTCTGCATTTCTACACAGCTTTTTAGTCTTTTGGCTCATAGTCTTGGTTTTAGAGCACATTTAAAGTTTAATTTGGTCGCCGCCCTTATCACCGTTGTTTTCAGCAGCAACAGCGGCAGGAGCTTTTTTTTCAGAGAAACAGCTCTATAAAGGCACTGGATACTACCTGCTCAGCAGCACACAAGCTAAGTTAGACACTTGCTTGTGATCATTGGGAGCATTGAACAGCTAAAGAGACGGATATCTTTCTCAGGAGCAAAGTGATTGAATGTTGCACCTACATTCCACAGATGGACACAAACAGAAAGACACCTAATGGATGATAATGTTGCTCTGTAATGGCTGGATGCCAACAAGTTCACTTAATAACTTCAATGGGTGATAATATGTGACGTTTACAGGTTGGTGCGTTGCCTCCAAGTGACCAAAAGATCAATGAATACAAAACGGTTCTGATACTTTGTACATTGTACTGTAATTGTACTGCTAAATGTTGTCTTTAGCATCAGTGAAATAATTACAAAAAGGGAGTGAAAAAAGCTACTAGAGGTTCAGAGAATGCCCTAGTATTTTTTTCTCTCTCCACCTCCTTACTTGTGCACATCCGAAGAAAAAGACACAGCATAGCTTATGACTAGTAGCATACAGCCAAAGACAAAGGCTAACGTTAAAACCAGTGGCATGCAGCTTGACACCATGGCCACTGCTAGAGTCGGAGATGACGGAGATATAACATAACTGGAAATCCTCCTGCTTCCCTGAAGTCGAAAGCCTTGCCTTTCCCGTGAGTGAATTAATAAACAAACAATGAATCTGACGGGACTCCATTGTGCCTTCATGAAATTTACAACTGTTGCTGTTGTACTTGTGGTAAATTGTTTTGTAAACAAGATCTTTAGAAACATATAAATAATTGTTTGACAGGCTTTAAAAGAAAAATAAACTCAGGTCACATACGTAAGTCTATAAGAGCCAGGGTGTAGAAGCTAACTGAGATCTTAGAAGGTGCTCCATTCTAACTTCATCTTCTCTAGTATAAGTGGTCTAGCGTTACAAAAACACATTTTTATTCTATCTATTCCTTGTACGTAGTGATGATTAAGCACACTTAATATGATGCGGTAGATGATTTTTTCATAATGATTCTCTGCATCGCTATTCTTTGAATTCCCAGGTTTTCTTTAGCTTGCTTTAACGCAGGTTGAGATCTATGTACCTGTTTGTATTGTAACTTTGTAACAAAGTACATTTTGCAAAATCAACAAACTGTTAAAAGATGCAATGGTCGGATTGGAATGCCTCTTGGCTAACCCATCAAATAGCTAGCAAATGGTACTTAACTGATGCAAAATTATGTAAAAGTCCAGAATTACCTGAAAGCAGTGGATTGATTTGTAATGTCATCCACACAATAAATGCATACACTTAGGGACAGTAAAGGGAGAGGTACCATGGCCAAGTGTAAACAGTATGAGAAAATTAAGATTATCTTACAGTGTACACAAATGATAATCATCTCTTCCTAACCATAAACCTGCATTTTTTGGCCACTTGTGGAAAGTGGAAAGCAATGACACCATCATCTCCACTATCCGTCTCTACCAACTCCTGAGGGAAATATCTGTCTTAGCTGCTAAATGCTCCACTATGTACTGTCTGCTGCTGAGCAGGTCATGTGCAGTGGCTTTATAGAGCTTTTTCTCTAAAAACAGCTGCCTGCTGAAAACAACACCATGAGAGCGGTGAGAGTGAACCAGAACAGTAAAGTTGCAGCCGGACAGATAAATAATGAGAGGAAAGTCACTATACAGCCGAGGGAAGATGCACATTCAGCTGATAATTCTCTTTAGGTTCATCACCACATCAACACCTTCACATCTTCACATCGTTTTCACAAATAATTATTTGATACAAAGTTATAAGAAAATGTATGACTTGTAGCTGCTTTAACCACTTTTAGTTGCTTAAACTTAACCAAGCAGATCAGAATGCTTATATAGGCAGTTTTTGAAGGCAATGATAAATTATATTTTTGTCCTTTAGGTTGGAAGACCTTTTGCATTCACATTTGTTTGTTATCTGTGAAGAGGCAGAGCTTTGGGGCCTGTTAGAAGGCAATGCCCCAAACCTTACATAGGATTAGATCTAAGTATGACCATCCTTTTTCTTTTTTCTTCCTTACATTTCCCTCCCAGTATTCAGACCTGGAGAATGCCATCAACACGCTGGTCACCCAGTTTCACTCTGCTTCAGCTTCCAATGGTCCAACGCTGAAAACCGACGAATTCAAAGGTCTTTTGTCCTCCCAGATGCCTAACCTGGTCAAGGTAAAACTGCTGTCAGTCTCTATGTGCTTCACCCTCAGCCGGGCCTGCTGTTGACAGCAGTTGGGTGTGGCAGCACGTCTCAGCTTACTCATTCACAAAGACAGTCAGAAACATGCTCAGCAGCAGAGTCACACAGACCTCATGCATACACCAGCGGATATAAAGCCCCAGGCCGACAGCAAAATAACTAGTGACGTTGAAGGCTGACTGTTGTCCTGTGTCTTAGCCAAAAAATTGTACTCAAACACACCGCAAAGACTACAGCCGAAGGCCAACTAGCAGTTCTGCTAGAGGAAATATATATAACTCTCCATACTAGAGCTGGGCAATATATCGATATTATATCAATATTGTGATATGAGACTAGATATCGTCTTAGATGGATATTGTTATATCGTAATATGGCATAAGTGTTGTCTTTTCCTGGTTTTAAAGGCTGCATTACAGTGAAGTTATGTCATTTTCTGAACTTACCAGACTGTTGTTACTGTTCTATTATTTGCCTCTACCCACTTAGTTATTATATCCACATTACTGATGATTATTTATCAAAAATCTCATTGTGTAAATATTTTGTGAAAGCACCAATAGTCAACACTATAATATCGTGAAGGGGAAGCGGAGAGACCGACCAGCCTGCTCTAATGAGCTCACTAGCAGATGGCTGGTTAATTAGCTAGCTAGCTAATTTCCCCCATGCTTTAATGCTACACTGGTTACAGAAAATGAGCCAAACAAAGTTGTCACTCATCTGGCGATGGCAATGTGCTTTCCTACGCTGTGACTAGAGTGTTGTAAATGAACCATGAAGTTGTTAAATTGTACTAATGTAGTGGCTAATTAGCTAGCTAGCTTGCTAGGGGATCACTTTTTCAGTCTAGCACCAACCACAGTGCAGAAAAAGAGAGGTCTATGGTCTTTAAATTAAGTTTTATGGTATTAGAAATTATTTCATTAGTTCATTTTGTAATGTTTGGGTATGGAGATCAAACTGTTCATTGCAAACACTCATCACACTCTAGTTTTAATGTGCAATGAGGGATTATAATAATAATAAAAATTAATAATAATGTAATTATAATTCTGGTCGCAAGCCTGGTTTTGTAGCCTTTATGTCACCACTTCCTCTACTGTTTAGAATTTTACATTTCATAATGACATAAATTACATATATTGGGTTATTTAGTCTGATTCTGATATGAATTTATTTTTTGACTTAACATATTTAAATGCAGGATTTTCTGGCAAAAATCTAAAACTTCAATGAAGTTTTGGTTGGAAGCTACTTTTACAGTGAACCCACATGTTATTTAACTGTTTTGCTTTCCTTACAAAACAGGTCGGCACAGACCAGGGAATGGGTGAGATCCTGAGGAAGATGGGTGTAGCTGATGGCGAGGGCATCTCTTTCAAGCATTTCTGGACCTTAATCCAGTCAGTAGCCACCTCACAGTACAGCCAACTCAGCAGCCAGATGGGCTCCTCATGCAAATGCATTCTCTCATGAAGAGCCAGCTCTCAGCCCAACACAGCTCTGAGTTTAACTAAACAGAGTATTAATATGCACATCACTCTCCTAATCAGGTGTCGGACAGAATACAAAGGTACAAAGTCTAGTCTGCACACAGCAAGCTGTTCCCACCATTTCTGACTAAAACATGACAGTTTGTAAATGCTGTGATCTCTTTTCCACATCACTCTTCTGCCAGTATAATGTCCAGCATCCTTTGCATCAGTTAAAGTTCAAATTCAGTCTAGTTTGCATTTAAATTCTCATTAATTCTTTGTCCAAGTCTATAAATTGCTATATTTTTAAGCTACAATTTGAACTACCTTACTATAAAATAATCATTCATCTTCATACTTAGTACCAGATAACATCAACAACAACAAATAAGTTGATGCATATTGAACCCTTCAGACACTATTACACAATCCAGCAAGGGGAGGCCTTATCACTCATTTTGAATTTAACTGGTGCAAAAGGTGCTGGTCATTATCAGTCATAGTCATTAACATTTCCCTTGTTTGCTCCAGTTTTCTTTCCATGTTTATACATCATCACTATAATTAGTGATCCATGGTGCCTTCAAATGGCTCGTGTTTACTACACTAATAATAAAAGAATGAATGGCCCTCTGTTGTATTCACAACTTCATAAAAACTTTTTCTAATAGCTCAAAGCGGAGTGTTGAGAATGGTGTACTCCATCAAATGTAAGCATGGCCTTGAAATGCAGAAGATACAACATCATTGCCCATTTTACAAATGGGAACAAGAACAGGTTCTTATGTTCATCTCACTAAAGCCACATAAATGTATATAGTTTCTATACAGTGGTATGGTGTAGTAAACTTCATATGTAAAAAATGTACCATGTTAAGCACATCAGTATAGAGCATTTACCATCAAACCGAGTTACAGTAATTCTTAGAAACATTAAGGATAAATTAGTTTACCTTTCAAAAGATTTGCAATTTGTTTCTTCCTTTGCAAACACAAACTCCAACTGTGTTAGCAATGACAGTTTACCAGTCATCATTGTTTTTTTTATAAATATGATACTAACCATCTTAATTTGATCTAATGTGTCAGTAACAAAACACAAAAGTCTACTTTGGATTATTTCTAAATGTCAGTATGTTTGAATTTGCAATCATTTGGTGAAATACCTCTTATTGTGTGCCTTTATAAGTTTCTACCAGTAATGCTTTACCCTCTGTGATCCTGCATTTTCTTTGTATTTATATTTTGGAATTCTCTGTATTCTGACCTATGTGACACCATAAGAAAAATGATGCAATAAACATACAAAGAAATCAATATTACTGCAATTTGTTATTGTTTAATCATGTATTGATTTAATAAGCAATAAAAGCGTCTCAAACTGTTTAGTAGTGTATATTGAAAATTAAGGTATCTGGTGTAACAGCAACATGCTCCATTGATGTGTAGCTGTGCCAGCAAGCTGAAGCAGTAGAAGTAGACTATTCAGCACTATTGCAGTATCAAATCACTATCTGGAAGAAGACAACATCTGTGTCAGACTTTTTTGCATAGAATACTAGAGCCAACTATGCAACGAAAATACAATGAGATGAACTACTGTAATCACAAATTATGCCAGTATTATGGATTTAAATTATCATGTAAAGAGGGAGTACATCCTCTCTTGAGTTTCTTTCCCTCAGGTGTACCTCGAAAGAATTCTAGATAAGATGAGAACACATACGTATTCATGACTTTGACCCTCCCAAAGATGGCCAGCTCTGTTTGCTCATCATGGTCAACAGCATTCATCATCTGCTTCGATTTGATGTACAAGGCATTTTCCTTTGCAACAACTTCATCTACCCAAATCTGTATGTTCCGCGGTGCCATTTCATAGTTGTCAGCAGTGCAGCCATAGAATCCTCGTCGCAGATGCTCAGGCCAGGGTTGGTTAGTCACCATGGGGTGGTCAACTCCAACAAACGCTGTGCACAGGGGGCTGTCAGTCCCTCGTGAGCGGCCTACTTCACAACTTATGACACTCATGAGGAAAAGCGAGAAGGTTCTGAAATTATACACAGATACTGAAAACACTGCAGCCATGAAGTAACGGCCCCATCTTTCACAGTTGTAGTTACACTGCTGGAACTGAAATGTCTGGCGACAGAAGTCAATGAAATGTGATGCTTTGAGACCCTGTCTCAGTTCCTGCAGGGAAGACTCACCCTCCTGGTCATTGAAATTCTGACGGAAATTTTCAATTTCAGCTTGATTGTCAGTGCTCATGAACTTGCCCACCAGACTTACACTTAGATTTTTCCCATGTACTTTGTAAATGCATTCATTGAGAACATAGTAAAGGTCTGAAGCAATTTCCTCTTTGGCATTGTATCGTATCTCTACAAGTAGATCCTGAATGTTACTGATATGCCTAAAGGCAATGTTGTCTTCTTCTAGTCCTGGCTCTGTTAGCCAAATTGCTTTCAGGAGTCTTTTTTCTGGGACATAATTAGGAGCACGCCTTCTTTCAGTCTCCTCAAAGAACAAGCTCCAAGTGAGCCCCTCCAGGCAATCAATAGAAGGGTACTTTTTGCGCAGCTCCATTGGAACAAACATTTGAGGGTGGCTTGGCCACTCCAATGTCTGCAGATACAAAATGTTTCCTTTATAATCAGAAAACATTGGCCCTGCACAGCCAAGTTCAACTTTTGTAAGCAAGTCACCTTTTTTGTCCAGTTCAGCAATGATTCTTCTGCTGTGGTCATGGGACCTCCAGACTCCGTCCGTTGTAGTTAGTATTTTTCCGTCAGAACTAACAGACAGGAAGGAGTTGTATAGGTGTAGCTTTGTTTCCACACTGAGAGACCGGAGAATTTGTAGCAGCTGCAACATAAATTGAAGGTCATTTCCAAGATTGCAGCTGATGAGGCTGATGGTGCCAAGATAACCGCATATGCTCTCAGTTTTTAAGGTTGACACAAGTTTGGCAAGTTCCTCTGGGCCATAACCAGCTAGCTGGACTGTTCCATTGGTACTATTACTGCCATGGCCAACCAGTATGACATCATGATTTTTAGTAGAAAAAAAATGGCTTCCTCTGAGAGTATGTAGTGCCCCTTTCTGGTACCTCAGCAAAGTTGATACACTGGGATGCCTCTCAAAGAGGTAGGTGGCTGCCTCAATCACTGCAGGGTCCTCTTCCATTATAACTATAGTCTTGTGGCTGTGTTTAGTATGACCTCCTTCCCTATTGGCCATATGTTGTTGGTTAAGCATAATTTTTGTCTCAAATGTGTTATAGCTGAATTTAAAACGGTCTGCCTGAGTCAAATACACTGGGAAGGCCTCCTTAATGCAAGTACCTCCAACACAAGAAGGTACTGTCTGATTAATGGAACACAGTGGTTGAAAAACAGGATTCCAGCTATCAGTGATTCTCTGACACTGTGTCTTTAACATAGACAAATTCAGAGGTTCTGTTAATGACAAATCTACTCCTATATTGATTGCACTTATTAGTTTGGACTTGGTGTCACTGTGAGAATCAGTTAGCCACTTTCCAGCATCTCCAGGATCAGGGTGTTGTGGGTCAAACCTTGGTGGAATCCTCTGAAGATATTCCCTGGAAATAGATAAGTGATGGCTGAATAATGAGCCAGTGGATCAAATACTCACACTGCCTGAATATAGCAGTGTTTAACTCTGGTAATTTAGGAAATATTGTAATATGCTTATCAAAATAAGCACATTCTCTAGTTTGATTGTGTATATTTTTCAGTGCTAGTCATTTGGAGCTAACAGTGTTGATGAGAGAGTTTGTACACTTTCACGTTGAGTGCTATTCTTCGTTGGAAGTTGGCTTTGTTTGACTGTACACAGTAAATAGAATGTACAGTGTAAAAAGGAGCCAGTCTCTTAAGGCTCTGACACTCCAACTCGACGACCGACCGTCGGCAGAAAAGGCCGACTGATCAGTCTCCCCGAGTTGGTCAAAAAAGTGCCTCGGAACACACCGAAGCGACGCCGACTTGAGCGTACAATTCTGCGCGTGAGTAATGTGTCTCCATAACAGCAGGCGGCGCGAATCTGTATTGTCGCCCAAAAAATGAAAACTGGCAGCTGATTGGACGAACGCATCACGTGGGTCTGGCTTCTCCCGAATTTCAAAGCCAGACCATAATGGTGGCTTGTTCGGAATACGATCTTGTGTATTTTTTACGAAAATAGTTCACCGAAACGTGTTTCTGAAAACATTGTAAGCGAGAAATAGGCCATCATTTCAGATCAACAAAGGTCAGTTTAAAAGATTGTTGTCAGATTTTGAGAGGCGTTCGTCACGCTCATCCCACTCATCCCACTCTTCATTGCCGGTAATTGGTCATTGAGTCCGACTGCCCACTGGCTGATTCAACAAGTCAAATCAGCCCAAATGAACACGACTCTGATTGACGATGGCACGGAACACACCAAATGGACTCGTTAATCGGGTTGGTGTGTCAGCCCCTTTACAGGTCCAATCATGGCTTCCCCATCCATCCTAAGACCCTAAGTCATGTTAGTGGCTCTCTGAGGCTGTGCTTTGAGACATGGAGCGTGATCACTGAGACTGGCAGTCCAGTGGCACCGCAGTGGCACCGCAGTGGCAAGCCTGTACCAGGTGTCAGGACAGTGGCACCCTATTGTCACCCTGTGGCAGCTTGTGGCTTCTACTGACGGGTAAAGTAATTAAATAAAATGAAAAACAGAAACATTTAACTTCATTAAAAAAAAAAAAATAATTAAACTGGCTTACATGACAACAAACCATTCACACACTAGTCTTCTGTGGGTTTTGCCAGGAAAATTTCTGCTTTCTGCAGATCCTCCGCTGGTGCAGAGTGAGTGCCACTTGCTTGCCACTGTCCTGAAACCTGCAACAGGCTTGCCCCTGCAGTGCCGCTCACTTGCCAATGTCCTAATATCTGCCTGACGTCTGCCAGACACTTGCCATGATGTGCCTTAAACCTGCATTCTATCAGCACGGGGCAACTCCACTAGTTGCAAAAAGAAGTTGGCCTGTATAGAAGTCTATGACAAAATGATCCTAGTTTCTCACTTGATTAGGACTCAGTAAATATTTTCCTTACGAGTTCATGGTTGCTCACTAGTTCTTCAATACAGCATGATGTTCATTATGTAAATATGGTCCCATTTATTTTAAAATAGATGATAAATCAGGGGATGCTTTAAGGTGTGACTACACGCCGAACTGTAAATCAGGGCCACTTTCAGCCCCGACAAAACCAGCAACACGTTTTTTAAAACTGAAACGGGGGTGCGTCTGAGTTTACATACAGATCTCTGCTGATTGTGCATCATCTGTGACACAGCCAATAAATCAGAGACACATCCACCAAACATGAGAAAACATATCTCAAAGCCGTTGCACACCGTTTCACACCATCCCGGGGAAATATGTCATTCAACACAGAAACCGTAACAAAACGGTGCACACCGTTTTGAGATTGAGCATGCCCCAGGACAAAGGCTTAGCAATGCTAATGTGTACATTAAATCGCCTTGAACTTGTTTTGGGTGTTGTCCGTGTTTTTTTTCCTAAACTTTTACCCTCTCACTGTGTGTTTATTACTTCATCAAAGTTAATTGGAACATTTTGGTCTCTGAAAATGTCTTTATCCGTGTTTGGTAGCAAGATAGCTAGCTAGCGTTAGCTGATAACTTGAGGAAAAGATAGCCGATTTTCTGTGTACTGCCGTACCTGCAGATGAATGGTGCCTGAGTTTGCATTTTGGCACCAGAAGTAACCATATTTGGACAATACTGGTGTGCAGTATAGGCTACAGACTAGAGCTGTCAGTATTCCTCTATAATACTGTTCGAATTTCATTTGTTTTTTTTTAAATATTCAAATAATATTTTAATATTTAATGCTCAAATGCAGCCTGTTTTAAATATGTACTACACTACTCAGGCTTATGCATTGTCAATGCCACTATAAGCATGTGGTTGTTGTTACACGTTCTGTCCACTAGAGGGACTTCCAACATCAGCCTGGCCTTGCAGGGGATCTACGTCATGGCACATTGCATTTCTGGCACGCCACTCTCTGTTTACGTTATATTCCACCACACACACACAGCGACAAACACAAATCAACAGAGAACTCTGTAATGAAACATTATCTAACAAGTGTATTGTGTATCTGTTGTAAAGGCTAACGTTGCTCGGTTAGCACAATGACATCATGTTAGGAAGCACAGACAAAACTGATTTGTCATAAACTAAGTAGTCTATATCCTTGACGTTCCACTTCCAGGATTGCTCCGTTGCCGCCGGAAAATCCCCCGGATTTCACTCATTTAGGCCGGATATCCGTTGCCTTGGGCTTCCTTTGTGTTTTTAAACTCATTTTAAACTCTGGTCAATTTATGAGGACTATGGTTAACCTTTTTTCAGACCTCTGCAAGGTAAATCCAGACAGCTAGCTAGACTATCTGTCCAATCTGAGTTTTCTTTTAAACGTCCACCAAAACAAGTTCCTTCCAAGCCTATTTTGCAGTGGCACCCCAGCTTTTCTCCAGTGCTTAGCACCGCCCAAGACGATTGTGATTGGTTTAAAGAAATGCCAATAAACCAGAGGACGTTTTCCTCCAATCCCTGAATGCTATGTGGAGTAGCCAGACTCTCCTCCAGCGCGCTTTGGAGGAGGGTCTGGCAAAGCGAGTTAAGCAACCTGTTTCTTGCAGATTGTCACGTTACTGAGAATACAGCTATTAGAAGGTAATAAAAGGAGGCAAAGCTAACTCTGACAGCTGTAGGTCAGCTAACATAAACTTTAGCTGTCTCCATGAAGCTCCCAACTAAGCTCCTATAACTCGCGACGCAGTTAGAAAACCAGAACGAGCTAACTATTGATAACATAAGCATTTTGGCCTCGTGGATGTAGATTTTAAAGTCATGTTAAAACTATTTCCCATCCTTCTTCCGATTTCCAGCCTGTCACTCCCCCTGTACTAACGTTACTCGGTACGTAACGTTAGCTCACAATGCCTTCTGTTTCTCACTCCCATAACTTATTGTTCATCAGACGTGACATGAGAAGAGGGAGATTAGCTAATGGTAGCCAACCTATTTCTAAAAATAAAATCACATTCGAATAGTAATTTCAGCATTCGAATAGTATGGATTTTTTTACTATACAAATTATATTTGACTTTCGGAATTCGTTACAACAGCCCTAATACAGACAGAGCTGATTAAAAACTTGCGCTAGCTAACTAGCTTTGTTTGACAAGGTGCTGCGGAACGCTGACCAAGACATTTTAAGGTGTAATTGTTCTAATCAATTTTGATAAAGTGAAAACACACTGTGATGAACATGAACAACCAAACAAGTGGCTATTTTCGTGTACACAGTGCCATAGTTAGCATTGCAAAGCCTCATGATTGGCAGGTCTGTGAGTAGCCATGCCCTAAAGAATCCCCTGCTTTATCATCTATTTTTAAAATAAATGGCATCATAATTTACAAAATAAACAACATGCTGTATTGAAGAAGTCTTGAAAATAACGATTGAGAACATAAACTCCTATTGGAAGTAATAAATCAAGTGAGAAGGTCGTTTTTTCCATAGACTTCAATACAAACACGCATTCACTGTGAGACACATTGGGATGGCTCCTCCCCTAACACATCTCACTCCAAACTTTTGACAAAACTTGAGAACCCTGCAAACAGACTTCTTTTTGAAGCCAGTGGAGAATGCAGGTTTAAGGGACTTCCGCACTGGCTTTATTTTTCAGGCCTGAAGTTGCCATCTGGGCTGGTTCAAATTATATTATTCGGTAGCAGTTAAGCAACATACAAAGGAAAGGGCCCTCATATTCAATTCAATTTGATATGTGCCTAATAAAGCTTTTCAAAGATATAGTGTCCCTGTAACGCTAATGGTGATTGATCAAAACTATTTTTATTACCTTTGGGTTAAATTAGTGTTGACACTTTATATCAAAGTCATTACACAATGTTACAATTTGCAGCTATTTCCCAATGGAGATAATCTGAATAATCATGTCAGGTTTTATCACATAAAAGCAGCAGTCTATTGCATCATGTGGTGTCTCACCTGTTTCTTAGATTAGAGCCAAAGGAAGTCCTCTTAACACTCAGATCTGTAATGAGAAAAAAAAGCTAATAGATATTGCCTGACACTCTGAGTAAAGAAGCATTTACTGAAGCAGTACTGAAGCATTGTTGGTGAAAACAGCCCAATGTGGTATGTCTACAGCTCACTGTATATGTTACCATGACACTTATAAGGAGAGACATTAAAACAGCAGCATCTATTTTAAAACTAAAGCTCATTAAAAAGTGTAATGATCTTACCAGCATTTATTCCTACTGCCAAAGACAGCTGAACAATAACACAAAATCCCCAGGGTTTCAACATGGTTTCTCTGCAGAGCAGCTGGAGTGAAGATCACTGTGAATTCACCAGGCAGAGGAGTTTAAGTCATATCTCATTCCAAATTTGGTTAGATAAGAATGAAAATGACTAAATGACATTTATGACTGCACTGTTCATCAGCTACAAAACTGCAGGCTGGGAGCATGTTTGTCAGACTGCTCCACTTTAGGACTTCTTTATTGTGTAACATTTATATTAGCATGCTTTCTTTCTATTTTGACTGTGAGTGCAGGTGTGTCACTGAATCAAGCAAAGAAAGATGGACAGATCTGCCCAAAAAGTCAATAGAATTGAATCAAGACTGGTCTGACAGCATCAACAGAAAAATAACACTATAAGCGTAATAAGAGTATAATCACCACCAATTAGACATGGCTATGACCTTATTGCAGCTATTTAAGTGAGTAAAAAATCAATCAAATGGATATATTTTAGATGTGTTGTTCAGCTGACACAGGCTATATTTTGAAATCTTGTGATCTATGGGTTTGTGTCCACTTCAATTAATTTGTAAGGACCATTCTTGAGTCAGTGGGGTTGAAGAGATAGAACAGAACAAAACTGCAGGTTTATTTGTAGATCGTACATTATGCATTACTAATGTATGCACAGCCAGAGCTGGACCTTTTCTATCCTTTTCAAATGAATACTACTAGTTGGTGGACTTGCAAAATATATATTACACATTTAAAACTGAATGGTCAATATCTGCAGATAGATAAATAGATAGATAATATAAGATAATATATAAGACTTAAAAGGTAAAAAGGTTTAGGCCACAGCGCCCAGCCTTACTCTTCTTCCTGTTCACGCTCCAACAATATGAGGTTAACTGTCGATAGTCTCGCATTGCCAGCCCTATCTCCACAGCACTGTTGAAATAGGGCTGGCCCCTCCACACATACACTCCTGGATAGGAGAAAAACTGTCTGGGTTATTTGCATTTCTTTAAACCACATAATTGTCATATAGGCGGCGCTAATCTCCTGTCACAAACACGGTGGCTCTATAAAATGGTCTCTGGAAAGAACTTGTTTCGGTGGAACATTTGCACCCCTCAAAAGAAAACGCCACATGCAATATTAAATGAAGTTAACTGCTCACACAATACAGTAATGTGAGCAGGGGCGTAGCACAAAATTCCGGGCCCTGTAGAAAGGCATTTTCTATGGGCCCCTCACCACATCCACAGCTATTCATTCTAGCATCTTTTTGGGCCCTCCTCACATGAGGGCCCTGGGTACTCAGTCCCCTTTTTCCCCCAAGTCCGACGCCCCTGAATGAGGTGTGAGTGAGCTATATCAATTAGCTGGATACATGGTTTAAGTGGCTATAACTAACTTTCAGTTTGTGTTAATTCTAGCAGCCCCTTTGGACAAAAGCGGTATTGGTTTTACCACTGTTGGATGGAGGTCTGGATCAGTTCCTGTTTTTTGTGTCATGCGTTCTTCGGACTGGATCTTGGGGTTGGCTGCATTGCCTGGCAATGCTGGTATTTAGTGACATGTTTCGTTTTGAGGTGGAATTGAAAGATAAGTTGTGTTCCCTCTCTTAGCCAGAACTGTTGCCCAACACACTCTACAGAGTATAGTTTGCTGCTGCTCATCGGACGGCTTAAATCCGAACCAAGTCCAAATAATGGATGTTGCACCGGCCTTTTTCACCAGCTCCTCCGTTTCGCTTTCAGCCATGTTTACTCAAGATGACGATGATGCGTTGCAGCTGGTTGCAGCCTGTGGCTCTAAATTTCGCGGGTAGATTGCGTCATCAACATGCATTATCGCTATTGCTATAAAATCTCTATCGTAGGCCAATTTTGTATCGTTTATATTGTATATCGTTTCTATCGCCCATTACTAATGAGGTCTAAAGAAAACTATGTTACATCCAGGCAGTATTAGAGAAGGTATTCAGATCCTTTACTTAATGTGCTCATATTATTTATAGTGTTATATATCTTTTGTGCATGTTATAGGTTTACAAAGTGAAAAAGCCCAAAGTCCACCCCAAAGGGACTTACCATCTCCAACAGAAAACACTGTTCACAAACTGCTCCAAACAGCTCTGTTGTAGTCCAGCCTTTACCTCCATGACGAACGTGCGTCACTTTGAAAACACATGTTATAATGCTCGCCTAGCTGCTCATACAACATACAACATGTGAGCCTGCAGTGCAGGGAGAAGTAGGTGCAGTCCCGTGGGTCTGCTCACGTTCATTAGCTAGCTTCATCATGTCCGCTTTAAATATTTCTGGATTCGGCTATTAGTGCATGTTAAAAATTCTAAAACATGATGGTTTAAACAAGGACCCTTAAAGTGTTCAGACTGGTAAGTTGATGTACCCCAAAAAAAATTATTCGCTTATTAAGTTTCTTTTGCCATACAAAGTCTATGGGAAAAGTCTTTCTGGGCAGGAGGGTTGCAATTCCACTGTTGGCCGCTAAGCCCATGGTTGCTTTAAGACATGGAGCTGTTCCTGAGGGGACAATGAACGACGTGTTCTCCGCGTCTACTCGTGTCCACTGAAGAGAAACTCATAAACGAGTGGTGTTGCTACAACAACTCAAACAAAGAGCGCATGTCCATCGTCATGTCATGGGCCAGTCAACGCTGAAGATCCGGGTATTTTTCAAGCTCCATGACTCCTTCATGCACTTTTGAGCAACTCTCATTGGAATGAGCGGGGCTTCGCACCGAACCCATGCCTTATACTCTGCTTCTGATTAGCTAGTAGTCCTTACCTAGGTACTGCGCATATGCGACTCATAACAAAGATGAAACAGAAGTGAGATGCCTCACGCGGTAGCTAAAACAGAGAGCTCAACACACAGGGTGAAAAGAGGAGCTGCAGCAATGTGCAGTACAACAGAAATATTATAAACCATGTAAACCTATTCTGATATAACCTGTAAATACAATTATGAACCTGAAAATGAGCATAATATGAGCACTTTAAGTTAAAGTACTACATTGACTGTTTGAGACTGTTTCTTAAGTACAAGTATGTAAGTATGATCAGGGAAATGTAGTTAAAGTATTACAAGTAGGAAATGCCCCTTGTGACTCTAATACTATTATATATTATATCATAAGATTATTAATAGTCATGCATTAATGTGAAAGCAGGATTTTACTGTTGTTATTGGTTGAGGTTAAGCTCATTTTAACTTTTATTTAGGAATGCAGCTAATTTTTGTCCTTATGGATTAATCTGTTGATTATTTTTTCGAGTAATGTAGCTCAGCGTAAATTCTGTCAGGGAGACTTCTATTATGTTGTCTCTCTTCTCTTTAACTGATCAGCTGGGCAGTGGGTGTTACGGTTCTGTATACCAATTGGAATCGGCACTTATGTTCTAACCAATCACAGCATACTACCATGTTTTAAATCTGTTCTCTCTCCTGTTTCTGTCAGTTGTATTTTCAGACGAGAGTGCGACTAGTAGTTGTTGGCTTATGGCATTAGTGTTTTTCTGTGTTGCGTCTGGTTCGGCGTGTGTGTCATTTCAGGCTAGGAGCATTTCACTTCACCTTTTCCGGCCCGTGTCTCGCGTGGTAGCAAATGAGGTCTATCATAGAGGATTTTCTCTCTCGCACTTGTCCTGCAAGCAGTTTTCCGTAGCCCTGGCGCATGCACGCGGGTGCAAACAGTAGCAGCCTGGCAGGCAAAAATCACTCCAGAAGTACTTTCACACGACTGCAGTCCCGGGGATTTTGCCTCGTTCGTAGCTCCTGAATCGCCGCACGGCCTGCTCTGAACTGCCCAGCTGGCCTCCAGCCGCGACTCTCAGCCGCCGGCGTTGTACGTACTTCGGTCAGGTTCATTACGGCAGAGGAACCGGCATGTTCAACTCAGCTGGATCATCCAACCCTTAGAAGTTATCTCATCGAGCATATTTTGTTCATTCATGTTTGCCGCCAACAGTAATGCGGATCAGGTTGCTGTGGTCTGGAGTTCTGGGCTCGGTCTAAACTCTGGCTTCTGCCGCAGATTCCTCTGCGTCTCTGGGGCCTATTTACCGTAAATTCTATGATAGACAGCCGGGGACGTCGTTTTATTTCTATACATGCATTAAGGTTAATTGCGCACTTAGACAGGCACGTCTTTTTTCTATGGGCTCACTAGCTATAGAAAAGCAAGTAAGTAAGCAAGCTGCTTTTTTATCTTTTCCGAATTTTTTTTAGCGTGCTCTATCATTTCAGCTACGTTCTAAATTGAAGTGCATTTACGGTGAATTCAGCTTTTCAACAGATGTTGCTCTGGACATGGATGTATAGAGGGTTTTCACCGACGTCACGTTCTGGGTGGTAACCTGGATGCACGGCCATATTGGAGGCACTCGGTGTAAACAACTGAATGGAGTAATGGAGTATTGTGCACTTTGGATACTTTAATACTTTATGTCTAAACAACAGAAAAGCTCATCAAAACGCGTCCAAGATGCAAAGGCATGGAAGGACTTGGACCACAAGAAAAGGCACGATATTTTGAGAAATTACAGTTTACTGGCGGTGCAGATCCCTACAAGTTGGCTCCCTCTTCTTGGATCCATGGCGACCCGGTGATTCTTCCTTCAGTTGCATATCCTGATATAGTCAACTACCTGGTTTTCTCGCCGAGCCCATACACAGCGGAAGACCTTAAATCCTACAAAAGTTTGGAGGCTTATAACCAGATGGTGTGTGTGGATCGGTGAGGGAGACGCAGTACCAAGTCATTAACGTTGTGTTGTGAAGGCCCAATTAAGTAATGCAATAACGTCTTTAATCAACCTAACCTTAACTGTATGATATCATTGTGATACTCAAGGTGTAGCCAAGTGACTCTCAATAGTTTTGTTTTTTTTTCATTTCAAAGACCGAACAAGACAGTTTTCCCTCGTAGATCCTGGTTGAGCTTTGCCAACCACAAGCGCCTACTTTCCTCTGATAACTTCTGGCATTCCTCTCCCTGGTTTTTAATAACTTTTAGAAGTCGATTATATTCCAAATGTTTTTCTCGGTCTGACCTATTGGTACAACCTAAAACACGTCTAATTAACCATTTTCCTTAACGCCGTTTGGGATCTACTTCAGTGCCTGTGCTTTGTTGTGATGCGGAGTACCTCCAACATGGCGACTTCGGGTCTGATGACGCACCGTGAAAACCCTCTATTAGCTCTGGATGGTGATCGTGAAGTAGGTTAGGGCTGAGCAGCTACTGCGCAGCTGCAAACTGAGCTTGCCTACGTAGTTGTGGTATGAGCAGCCTGTCCGAAGTTGTAGTCTTCTGGTGGCTGTGCATGAGTAAACTCAATCGTTTCAATCTTGCAGAGACGGAGATTGAGTTATATGCTAGGAATAATGTAGGCAAGGGGTAATTGTTGCTAACTAGAATGCTAGTTAACATTAGTGTTTATCTTAACAAGTAACAGTAGCTTTTTTTACAATAAAACCTCTGTATGGAGCACACCGTGAGATACAAGCTATGGAGCATTTATACATTGTTGTGTTTCTTCAAATAAAATGTACGAATTAAGTCTAACGCTTCAGATGTAAGTTATTGGTGTCAAATGGCAGTCACTGGCATGCTACGGCGGGTGAGTGCTTGTTAGCATCTAATGGGCATAGGAGGTACGTAAGTGTTTTTTGTCCCATATTCGTGATGTTTCTGGGCTTAAGTACTGTTCTAATACTTGGGCAGGTGTAAGATTCTTTTCTCGATAGGGAATGACAGTTAAGGTTTGTCTTCGGAGCTGTCGTGATATTTGTCAGTAGTCATGCTGACGTCAGCAGAATGCATAAGGCACTTATATTCTGCATTTGTACATAAATGTACTCGTCGTTGTTGCCTGCTACTATTGTTTGTGCATTATGCTCCCTCATGGTGGGTAGCGCACTTTCATTATATTTCATATGTGTTTCAAAGCAAGTATTCTCAGCATATATTACATTGTACAAACTATCTAACAAGCTGCATTGCTCGTATCAGCCATTTCCTTTTATTTTCATCTCATATCTGTGGGGGCCTCATGGTGTTTTACGTTTTATTTAAATCTATTTAAAAAGATGTGTTGTTCATTTCCACTAAGCTTCCTATGTTGGCAATATATTGGTGCGAGTCCTGCAAATCAATTCTGACTGATTCCTGGTAGATGTGTTGGAACCGGTGGCAGCCCAGGTTTCTAATCGCTACTCTGTATTCACTTTCGGTCGTGGCTGGCCTCGGCTGTTAGTCTTGCATCATTAAAGTGCGTAGTCTTACTCATGGGCGCGCCAAACTCAGCATGGTGCATATGGGTCGCGTGTCTTCCTATCAGCATTGGGGTCATCGCAACTTCCTATTTCATGGATCCTTCTTGCGGTATCCTGTGTCTGATTTTGTTACTTTTTACCTAGATTCTGCGATGCCCGCTGAAGGTGAGTATTTTGTGTATCTACTTTCTATCACTTATTAAGATTACTTTAGGGCATGTCGACACAATTATTTTGTTTGTGGTTGGTAATCACTTGCTTCGCATAATCGTCATCGTGCAGATGGCTTCTCTGTCTTAACCACGCTAGCGTCAATTGGTATCTGGGTATTACTAAGGCTCTATATTAATAATACATGTGTGGCACTTGTTTTCTTTTGCTGAGTTAAGTTTTGGGGGGAATCCCTATGCTAAGTAGTGGTGGTAGTCCATCTTACTGGGCAAAAGGCGGTTGTTATTGTCTTATGTTATTGATCGAATTTTAGCAGCAAGTTGTACAGTTCATCTCTGCAATATGTTTGAACAGAATTCATCTTTGCAATGGGATTCTCATATTTGCTACACCCTGTAGAGCTCATGTCAATGTCTCGTTATGAGCATGTTTTACACGATGTCTTTGCAGCACGGCCAGCTATACTTCATATTCTGCACGTTCAAATTGCTTCTTCTTTGCAGCATGTTTAACCTTTTTTTTTTTTTTTCGCAGCATGGGTAAATACTCTATTGTAACTCTTCATTTATGCAGTGCATTAAGTGACGTTATCACTGACCTTGTACGCAGCTAACTCATGACATTTGACCTCATTCAAGTTGTACTCATTACAATACTAACCTAAGTCGCAGAGACACTGCTTCTTTTCATTGCTTTTAATCTAATATTAACTACTCATTGCCTAGGCTCATACTAGAGGTTTTCCCGGCTATATTTCGGTTCAGCAACAACTCGGCATATGGTCTTCCTCGGTTTACTCCTCTTACATTCGTGATGTCATCGCAACCCAGAGATCTTTTAGGCATAATCCTGGTAAGCGTGCATATAACTGGTGGTGGTGTATTGATCTCTGAACAGTGGTGGAGGAAGTACTGAATCTCAGTACAAATAACCAGACATATATTTATTTTAGTAAAAGTACAATGAAAACCCTTCTTTAGTAACAGTACCTGATTTTAAATGTACTTTAAGTATTAAAAGTAAAAGTCTGCAAAGATTCTGGGTTTGTTCCGGCCTGAATTGCTGAGGTTTTGTTTTGTGTTCAGCCTTCTTAACGTGGAGGCGCTGGTTCAATCATTGTTGCCCGCACTGACACACAGTTTTGCCCATTTAAGCTATGATTAAGTATCTATCTTAAAAGTCTCAGAGTAGTACCCTGTCACTCTTATTTGTTATTCCTGGAGATTTCCCTATGTCGAAATGTTGGTTTAACCAGCATTTGAAACTAGTCCTTATCAAAGCTAACCTTTCACCAAAGCGTTATACGAGTCATTCATTTAGAATAGGGGCTGTACTACGGCTGCTAGTCAAGGGGTCTCCAGTACTTCTCTACAACAACTTGGACGGTGGGCTTCCTCTGCTTACTCATCATATATTCGCCCTGATGTAGAAGACATCATCAATAACCAGAGATCTCTTAAGCCTTGATTGTGGTAAGATTGCATATAACTGGTGGTATATGGATGGGTGGTGTTCTCAATGGTACTGATGTATTGTTTTTACTGTTTTGATCAATTTAGATTTTATTTTGCTTCTAGTTGGTTCCTGCCTGAATTCCCGATGTTTTGTTATGTTCAGCCTGAATTGCTGATATGTGTTTTGCCTTATAATTACAGGTGCCGTTGCAGAGGTCTGTGGTTGTTCCGGCCTGAATTGCCAAGGTTTTGTGTTCGGCCTGAATTGCTGAACACGTATTTTTGTTTTTATAGCTGCAGAAGTTTTTGTTTGTTCCGGCCTGAATTGCCGAGGAAACGTATTGTTTCATATGCCTTTGGGGTGTGACTTATGACCTAGTATGGTTCAGTGTGTTTATTACTCCAATTATTCACTGATTATTTAACACATTCATGTTTTGTATCACCATACAGATTTGTGGCGGCTTTAAGGTATGTTTATTCTTGTCATTAAATCACTTAAATTCTTTTCAAGTTTTGGGGGATGTTTGGTTTTCCTAAACATTAGATTTGTATAGATACCCCTTTACAATGGAGTCTAATCTCCAAATTATGTTTGTACTTACTTGGTTATATCTTATTAATAAATGTTTGCATATCTGCAACGGAGTCTCTCCTGATTGAAATAAATTGGATTGATTGTAAAAAATTCTAAAAACAGTGACACCTTCACTTTGGTTTTTGTCCAACCAACAGCCCAGACCAACAAATAATGTAAACAATAAATAAAGTAAATAATACCAGCACATTTTCACCTCTTTGCATGCATACACACACACACACACACACACACACACACACACACACACACACACACTTATCAGTTGTTGCACTCACTGAATTGCATCTAAATGCTTGTAGTCTGTAAGATTGACCAGTAACCCTGACTTCATACTTTATTTGAAAACCTGCTGCCTTCAGAGCTTCATAACATAACCTCCTGAAATGTCACTGCCTTGTTTTTCTAGTCAAAAGTCTCATACAGTCACCATCAAGCAGATGAGAGACAGCATAATACTTGTCTCATGATATGCTCATTGCTCAACACATCAACCTGTGTACCAGCGGCTTCATGTTTGACTCTGGGAAGCGTACAGCCTGTTACCACATGGCTGTTTCCAGGTCACTGCTAATCCTCTCCAATCTTCTTTTCTCCTCATTAGCCATCACTCCTTTCCCTGCTGCGCACACACTGAAGCCTGTCTGACTAATTCTGTAAAAGTCTAATTTTATACGCCATAAACCTAAATTTGGTACTGGAATTACTGCTGAATTCTACTCTGTAATGGTGTATCATGACGGGTAAAACAGACCTTTTGATCAACAGAGGAACTTAAAACTGAAGCTGGATGGAGGATAGAATAGAGGTGGCTTTAAGAACGGCAAAGAATGGGCTGTCTCAACGGGAAAAATCCTCAGTGTGCATGAAGTTGTTTTGCTGTCAATATGGTTTGAGCAGTAGCTGTTTTTTTTTTTTTTAAATGTCTGAGCAGAGGACATAACCTGGCGGGAGACTGTGGAGCCAAACATCAGAAGATTCTTCAGCAAAATATCCAGACGGAAATCAAGTAAAACAAGATACTCAACAGGTACATACAGATTACTCACTGAAGCTATTGGTTTCAACCTTGCAACCACCTTTCTCTCTTTAAAAACACTATCCTTGCTTATGATAGGATTACATAGGCTATATTGCATTAGTACTGTATTGCAGCTATTTTTAGTGAGTGAAAAAATTCTATCAAATGGAAATATTTTAGATGTGTTGTTAAGCTACACATATTTTGAAATCCTGCTATATGTGGGTTTGTGTCCACTTAAAATTAATTTGTAACCAGGACCATTGTTGTGTGAGTGGTGTTGAAGAGAGAAAACGAAACAAAACTTCAGGTTTATTTGTTAATCATACAGGTTTTATTATGCATTACTGTGTATGCACAACCAGAGCTGGACTTACCTTTTCCATGCTTTTAAAAGGAATACTCGTGTAATTTAGTATTCATAGATAGAATTTCCCTTTGCCAGAGTTAGATAATGTAATTGTGAGTCCATTTACGTTAGTATGCAGAATGACTTTAGCAGCCTGTGACTATAGTGAGGATTAGTTAAAAACTTTGATGGCTACCAGTAGGAATGACCTCCTTTGCCACTCAGGGGCACACCTTAAGTCTTTGGCTAAAGATGCTTCTCTTCTCAGTGTCATTTACCTTCATTAAACGCCTGAAAATGACACCAGGCTGCTACAGTATAAGAGAGCACCTTTCTTGCATCTTCCATCGATTTACAGTCAGGTCCATAAATATTGGGACATCGACACAATTCTAATCTTTTTTGCTCTATACACCACCACAATGGAGTTGAAATGAAACAAACAAGATGGTGCTTTAACTGCAGACTTTCAGCTTTAATTTGAGGGTATTTACATCCAAATCAGGTGAACGGTGTAGGAATTACAACAGTTTGTATATGTGCCTCCCACTTTTTAAGGGACCAAAAGTAATGGGACAATTGGCTGCTCAGCTGTTCCATGGCCAGGTGTGTGTTATTCCCTCATTATCCCATTTACAAGGAGCAGATAAAAGGTCCAGAGTTCATTTCAAGTGTGCTATTTGCATTTGGAATCTGTTGCTGTCAACTCTCAATATGAGATCCAAAGAGCTGTCACTATCAGTGAAGCAAGCCATCATTAGGCTGAAAAATCTAAACAAACCCATCAGAGATAGCAAAAACATTAGGTGTGGCCAAATCAACTGTTTGGAACATTCTTAAAAAGAGAGAACGCACCGGTGAGCTCAGCAACACCAAAAGACCCGGAAGACCACGGGAAACAACGGTGGTGGATGACCGAAGAATACTTTCCCTGGTGAAGAAAACACCCTTCACAACAGTTGGCTAGATCAAGAACACTCTCCAGGAGGTAGGTGTATGTGTGTCAAAGTCAACAATCAAGAGAAGACTTCACCAGAGTGAATACAGAGGGTTCACTACAAGATGTAAACCATTGGTGAGCCTCAAAAACAGGAAGGCCAGATTATAGTTTGCCAAACATCATCTAAAAAAGCCTTCACATTTCTGGAACAACATCTTATGGACAGATGAGACAAAGATCAACTTGTACCAGAGTGATGGGAAGAGAAGAGTATGGAGAAGGAAAGGAACTGCTCATGATCCAAAGCATACCACCTCATCAGTGAAGTATGGTGGTGGTAGTATCATGGCGTGGGCATGTATGGCTGCCAATGGAACTGGTTCTCTTGTATTTATTGACGATGTGACTGCTGACAAAAGCAGCAGGATGAATTCTGAAGTCTTTCGGGCAATATTATCTGCTCATATTCAGCCAAATGCTTCAGAACTCATTGGACGGCGCTTCACAGTGCAGATGGACAATGACCCGAAGCATACTGCGAAAGCAACCAAAGAGTTTTTTAAGGGAAAGAAGTGGAATGTTACGCAATGGCCAAGTCAATCACCTGACCTGAATCCGATTTCACTTGCTGAAGACAAAACTGAAGGGAAAATGCCCCAAGAACAAGCAGGAACTGAAGACAGTTGCAGTAGAGGCCTGGCAGAGCATCACCAGGGATGAAACCCAGTGTCTGGTGATGTCTATGCGTTCCAGACTTCAGGCTGTAATTGATTGCAAAGGATTTGCAACCAAGTATTAAAAAGTGAAAGTTTGATTTATGATTGTTAATCTGTCCCATTACTTTTGGTCCCTTTAAAAAGTGGGAGGCACATATACAAACTGTTGTAATTCCTACACCGTTCACCTGATTTGGATGTAAATACCCTCAAATTAAAGCTGAAAGTCTGCAGTTAAAGCACGTCTTGTTCGTTTCATTTCAACTCCATTGTGGTGGTGTATAGAGCCAAAAAGATTAGAATTGTGTCGATGTCCCAATATTTATGGACCTGACTGTATTGGACATTCTTGTCAAAGGTGTGCTCAGCATTGTTCAGTGAAAAGACAAGGAGAAGAGTTAAAAGGGCCGGCGCACTCGTTTGTCTTCGCAGGCGGACATTTTGCACTCCACTACATGGAATATTTCTTTCCAACGTGCGTTCACTGTGCAACAAACTGGAGGAATACAGCTACTGTTGAGGAAAAACAGATAATTAATACTGAACTCAGCACAACAGTTGGCTGGTTTCCAGCTGTTTAGAGCAGACTGCTGCACAGAGTTCTGGAAAATTGAAAGCTGGAGGTATCTGTTTTTACGCTAACAGTGGCTGGTGTAATGGTAATGATGTAACATTGTAGCTACAGCACTGTACTCCTGATCTGGACTTTTTTTTTTATCAATTGCGAACCCTTTTATTGCCCCTTCATCCTCTGTCACCTGGACTCCTCAGGATACTACGCCAGGATCCTGTTTGTGGACTTCAGCTCTGCCTTCAACACCATCCTCACGGCTCTGCTACAGGACAAGCTCTCCCAGCTGCATGTGCCTGACTTCACCTGCAGGTAGATCACAGACTTCCTGTCTGACCGGAAGGAGCACGTGAAGCTGGGGAAACACGCCTCTGACCATCAGCACCGGCTTCCCTCAAGGCTGTGTTCTTTCCCCTCTGCTCCCTGTACACCAACAGCTGCATTTCCAGTCACCGGTTTGTGAAGCTCCTGAAGTTCGTGGACGAGACCACCTTCATTGGACTCATCTCTGGTGGGGATGAGTCCGGCTACAGGTGGGAGATTGACCACCTGTAGGCAGTCACAACAACTCGCTCTGAAGACAGTGGAGATGGTTGTGGACTTTAGGAAGGACCCACCCGCCCCCATCACCCTAGGTGACTCCACAGTCAGCACTGTGGAGTCCTTCCGCTTTCTGGGTTCCATCATGTCCCAGGACCTCAAGTGGGAGCTGAACATCAAAAACCCATCAGAAGATGTACTTCCTGCGGCAGCAGAAAAAGTTCAAACTGTCAGACTATGATGGTGCACTTCTACGCTGCCATCATTAAGTCATCCTCATTTGTCCATTACCATCTGGTACGCTGCAGCCACTGCTAAGGACAAGTGATATCTGTAGCAGATTATTCGCTCTGCTGAGAAGGTGATTGGCTGCCATCTTCCTTGTCTCCAGGACCTGTATGCCTCCAGGAAGATGAGGTGGGCAGGAAAATTGTAGCTGAGCCTTCTTACCCCAGACACACACTGTTAGAACCTCTCCCTCTGGCAGGAGGCTGTGGTCCATAACCAAAACCTCACGGCATTAAAAACTGATTCTTCCACTGTGCAGTGAGCCTCATCAACAAGGCTCCGGGCTACATCTGCCCATTGCACTAATTTATTTTTTGCATTCTGCACTCAACCCATTCAGCCTCCTTTTTCTTATGCTAAACAGCTTTTTGGTATGCATTTGTTTCTTATTTGTTTATTATGTTTGTGTATGTATGCACCATTCACCAAAGCAAATTCCACAATAGTTTAACTTACTGTGGCAATAAACCCTTTTCTGATTCAGATTTCTTAAACAACACTGTGTGTGTAAAACTCTCACACTGAGCTAAAATGAAAGCACTGCGCTGCAACATGTGTCTTTCGGTTTAAATAAAGGTAGGCTATTCATTATTTTTTTTTAAATATACAAAGCATACAATTTGCCCCCCCTTCGTCATCACCTCCCACCCAAACAAAAATCAAGAAAAGATGACACAGTAACTACAATATTCAAGACCATTCAACAAACTAATAACAAAATAGACAATAAATAATGTATAAAAAAACATATGTATACATAACATAAGCCCATCATACACGTCTCTCCCCAGCACAAAGCTTCTCAGGAGCCCTACAGAAGGCTGAGGTACTTTACCCATTTTCTAGTGTAGACAGCCATTATGTTTTTTTTTTAAATGCCGCCACCCTAACCATCTCACAAGCCCACTCCTGGATTGACGGCGCCCTTTCATTCCTCCATTTAAAAAAAAAAGAAAAAAAAAATCTGTCTGGCTATCATTAAACTAGTTTGGACCCATCTTATGTCCTTATTACCCGTTTAGGATTGACCCATGTCCCAGAACAAATAATCTTGGGCTGAATGTACCTGGGGAATAAAATAATAGAATAATACCCAGAAGCCTTGTGACCTTTTCCATATTTCAACAACACCTTATCTAAACATTCTGGTGCCTTCAGGGCTGAAGAACTGAATCCAAAAATGACCACTAACAGATGGCGAAGTTGCAATTTAAAAAAATTTAGACCTAGGGATTCCAAATTGCTGTACCACACCCTCAAAGAATTTCAACATGCCACTAAGATACAAATCCCCAGTGTGACAATTCCCTTTTCCAATCAATCCCTCCAAAAAAGGGGAGATCTACCAATACATAACTTTGCCACACGATTTCGCCAAATACTTGAAGTATTTAAATATGGATCAAGTTCAAACAGCTGGGCCACTTTGGTCCAAATGACATTTAACCCTTGTGTTGTCCTCGGGTCAAATTTGACCTGTTTTTCAAAGTTTTTTTTATATCAGAAATCTGGGTTTCTTAAGAACCAAATTGCCCCAAATAACTTGGATGCATGCATGTATGTTGTATGGAACCCATACAACGTATACATCCATGTTCTTCACGGGTAAGATTAATGATTACTTCCACTGAATTTTGGTTGTTTTATTTAATTTCATGGCATTTGAAGAAAAAAAAATTAAATGGTTTCAAAACCGCATCCTGACCAAACTTTGACATAAACCAGACTGTGATTCACTCAACATCCTTTTGATCTTAACTATTCTATTTGTCAAAATAATTCATATCTGCTTTTTTTCAAACTCAAAAAATAGGTATAATGTCATTTTTATTAGGTTTATTGACCATGAATTTAAAAAGAGCGTTTTTTTTTTAAAAAGCGCCAAAAGCATAAAAATCATTTTTGGGCACTGAGCCGTTAAAGGTAACACTTCAGGCTTGGACCAATTTATCCTGTAATCTGAACATTTCGAGAGAGTCAATGATCCCGAGTAGACAGGGTATTGATCTGCTAGGTTCGGACACAAAGTAATAATCATCCACATAAAGCATACGTTTTTGCACTACTACTCCTACCATAACACCTTGGAAGTTAGTCTCCCCCCTTATGGATACAGCCAAAGGCTCTATGGCTAAACAAAACCACAAAGGAGAAAGAGGTGAGCCCTGTCTTGCTCCTCTTATATGACATCAAGATAACAATAAAATCCATACAACAAACACTGCAACACAATTACAACTTCAGTGAACAATCATTAGCCAAAACTGCAAATGTAAGTAAAATATATTCATAAATCTAATTGAAAAAAGGAAAGTATAGTCTCATTCTCTACACCCTCATCACCTTCTCTGATCTTCTCTTTTACCTCCTTCTTTCCTTTACTTGATCAAGCCTGAAGTAAACATTCAAACCCCAAAAAAGTAAACAAAAACAATTAACAGGGTATATAATGCAATGAATGATACATAACTGAATAAATACAATAAATAAGCGAATAATATAAATAAAAACGGATAAGAAAAAAAGGAAACAAAAAACAATAGTCTAAAACCCCCCAAAAAACAAACTTCCATTTTAATCTAAGTACAATCAACCAACACTGTGAATTGTGATTATAAAACCTACCTTTTTTGCACGAGGAAAATTAGCTATGTTGAAGTTGCACACAAAACTATTTGAAGAAAGTGTTTTTGCCATTTCATACTGTTCATATTTTAACCCTTCAGAGCATGGAGTGAAGTTTAACTAAGGCTGGCCGATTAAGCTTAAAAGTATATAAACGATTCAGTGTTTCCCACAGGTTGAGAATTTACTTGTGGTGGAGGGTGGCGCAGGATGTGAGGGCACGCTGTGCGATGGCTGGGATCAGTAATAAACTAGTTTCAAACTTTTACAGCCAACTTAATAAAATGTCAGGTTTTATTTGGGCTTGAGTCTATAATTACAGTTAATGGGTACGGGCACAGTGACGAAGAACATGAGCAGGTTAGCAACGATTAGCTCTGGTTAGCGGTTAGCTCCAGTTAAACTTCATTATAAAGATCAGTCTGAGCGGAGGAGACTGCCACGAGGGAGGTTGAACAACCAGAATACATGAGCATGGTTGTTCTGTACGGTCTGTAACACTGCACTACTTTTTCCTTTTTCAGCAGGTCTTTCTATTTATTTTGAATGGGGGTAGTGCGTTTAGGCTGTAGTGGGGTTTGCCGCAGGGACACACACACACAAAAAAGCAGTGGGCCTGTGGCGAAAAGTTGAGACCAACTCAACTTTTGGAGAAACGCAACCCCACGTCACGCTACAGTGGTCAATCATGTAAAGCATGTCCGTATTTTGAGGCGGTGTGAGAATCCCGTACAGTAAACATCACTAACTTTATCGCTGCCACAAAGTTTTTAAAACAGAGGGTTAAAAAAAACGATACACAAGCGATTTTTAAGTGACACTCCCACCGCCACACAACCCTGCAGAAAATCGCCAAACGGCTTTATTTAGTTTGAACGTAGCTTAAGAGACCTCATCGTTGTTGCCAGTTTTTGATCAAATAAACATCATGATCTTTGCTTGTCACCACCATCAGCAACACTGAACATTTCATTACTAGCATTTGTAGGGTTGCCAGGTAGGTCAGAATCAGGTAATGTTAGACAGGTCATGGTTAGGGTCTATGGTCGGAGTCTGACCATCGTTCGGGGGCCCCCTATTAACGGCAGGGTCCTAAGCAGCTGCTTAGTTCGCTTAGAGGGAGGGCCGGCTATGGCTCTGGGGGCCCTGCATGCTGCAACCCCACTGTAGTCCAGAATTGGATCCTTAATAAATTAAAATCGCGCCCTAGAACAATATTGTGGTTCCCTACAGCTTGTAATTTCTTTTCCAAATCTATAAAAAAAATGCCTGATCATCTACAGTAGGTGCGTATATGTTAGACAGAATTAGTTTTTGCCCTTGTATTTGAGCCAGAACGATAACTCTTCCAGAATTATCCTTAAAGGTCCAATATTAATATATTTACTGTATTTAATCAAATGACCACAATATGTCATCAGATACTAAGGAAACATGCTAAATTGAAATACTACCTTCTCTGACAACGATACTAAAGCTAGTATTTTCTCTTTTGAAATTTCCATTCCGGGATGGAATGTCTGTTTTTATTTTGGACTGTGTGTTGTTGCCCATTTTGACACCCGGCGTTACCAGACATGAAATGCAAACACGTAAAAACAACTTGCTGGCTGCAGCTATGGTAGCAGCAACCAAATTAACTGGATTAACAGAGGTAGATTCATACCCTACCTAAAAAAAAAAAATAAATAAATAAAATTAAAAAAAGACATGCATGACCAGAGACGTGGTCAAACGGGTAAATATTGGAGATGCATTTAATAGATGGAGACAGCTTAGAAAAAGGACGCAAAGTTGGAATTTCCTCTTAACAGGTAAGCCGTCCATCTTCATCCGCTTATCCGGGGTCGGGTCGCGGGGGTAGCAGCTCCAGCAGGGGACCCCAAACTTCCCTTTCCGGGGCCACATTAACCAGCTCCGACCTCAACTAAAAGCGTTGAGCTTAATTTCTATCACAGCTGACGTAGTAGGGATGGGCATGTTCAGTCATTTCAACTTTCATGTAGAGTACTCCAGTTAGTTATTTAGTAGAGTTAGCATCTAGCTAACATTGACTTTGTGGGATGTTGGGTTTAGCGTTCGCAATCTGGCAACCTCCGTGAACTTCGACGCTGGGGAGGAGGGGCTGGGGGAGAAGGTACTCTCCAGTATTTTGAAATGTGCAGTCTACAAACAAAACGACAAAGAACTCAGTAAATGGCAAAATTCAGAAGTTAGGAAGTTTGGCTGTGAGTCAAAGCAGCTATATCAAAAAAATTTATTAATTTATGAATACACATATGAACAACACACAGCACAGCCAGTGTTGCCACCTTAGCAAAGTTTTCAGACCCCCTTAGCGCCTTTTTTCACAAAAGCGACTAGCGACAAATCTGGCGACTTTCTGTAGAAAAGAGCGACTTTCTGTAGAAAAGACGCCAGTATTGTCCAGCGAGGTATTTCTCTCCTGTGGTCTGCCAAAACAGTCACCTCTCTCTTCTGTTCTGTGTGACTGAGGAGCAGAGGAACATACCCTGCCCTCTCTCCTCACACTAAGCACAGCAACACCAACCCTTATTTTCCTTTGTCAGGTATGTCAGACTCCTTTTGAGTCTGACATTCTCAGCGCCACCTTTCCCTTTTCTTTTTTGGCTTTCCATCATTAGACTCGCACACTGTTAACGTTACCGATAGACTTCCAAACGTAAGGCGGGCTGCCCGCGGCTGTTGCCCGGCCGCACGTTTGGAAGTCTATCGGTAACGTTAACAGACAGTGTGCGAGTCTAATGATGCCCGCTGCTGCGGCCCGCTGTACGGGTTGAGCAGAGGCTGCACAGTTTGACCGGCCCTCGCGGCCTCAAAACACTACCGGCCCACTGGGAAAAGTCCCGACTCTCCCGACTGCCACTCCGCTACTGGTTAAGTGTATTACATTGCAATATAAATGAAAACATACATAACTTAATTTATTAATATCAGGGAACATGCCTGCCACACTCGCCGTTACCCAGTAACCAGACCACTAACGACACTGACCTGACGGAGCTCCACGACTCAGCATTGCAACTGCATTTACGACCGTGGTTCATTTTCAATATCCTTGAAAATCTTCCAAACTTTCGTCTTTGTAATTCCCGTGGAAATGCACAGCTCACAGCTAAACGAGTCTGTGAGATCTGCACAACCTACATTCAGAACACCAGCTGGTTTCAGGCCAGTCGTCTGTATGTAAATTTTGGGGCGTGACAAAGGTACAGACCAGAGCCAATTAAGGTACAGCCTTAGTGAACCAGTTTTATGTCAGTTATCATGGCTAAAGTTGGTGTTAGCCGCTATGCTAGCATTAGCATCATCGCTAATTTTAGCTAACAATAACTTACCAAGCTGTACAGGGAAAAATGTTGCCCTTTCATTAATGTAAAATAATATAAAATGTAAAAACCAATGTCAGCCCTATTTAAAAATAATAATAATAATAAAAAATAAAAAAATACCAAACCTGTATTAATACTGTTCAAAAACATTAATAGTTAGCAGACAGGCTAGTGCTACTTCTGCTGCTTACCGGAATAGATTCCAGAACACATTGTAAGGAGAATGTGCCATCCATAGATATAAAACATATATCTATGGTGCCATCATTAACAATTTACTGGGCTCTACCAGGTTTTTTCGCCCTGTACACCAGTGAGCCGACATCACCCACTGGACCAACTGAACAGGCTGTTGAGTTGTACATCACACACCCCACACCCCACACATCCTGCACACACTCTCTTTAACCTCCTCCCCTCTGGCAGGCGCTACAGATCCCTGTGCACAAAAACATCCAGACATAAGAACAGCTTCTTTCCCACTGCCATCACTCTACTGAATAAGTGGGGTCATCCCTGCTTTGGCCACTCACCCACTTCTCTACACATTACCATTCCAATATGCATCTTGCACACTACTTTGCATTATTACTTTTTGCACTTTACATCCCACTCCATGTGTACGTGTCTTGATATTAGGTCTTATTTGTATATTTGTATTTTTGTATATTATGTTGATGTGCCTATATGTATATTGTTGTCTATTGTACAGTATGTGTATATTACTATTTGTCTGTCTATTTGTTGAATGTATAGAGAGTTAACACCTACCAAAGTCAAATTCCTTGTGTATATAAGTATACTTGGCCAATAAAACTGATTCTGATTCACCCACAGCAAACAAAAGCCCGCCTGTGAAAAGCAGCTACCCAGAAAGGCTTCCAGTAAGATAACAGAGACTGTGTGAAGATAGGGGCAGATGCTGGATGAGCAGCTTTCACTTGAGTAAATGGGCTGCCATATTTTTATTCACTGACTAAAAAACGGATATAATACATCCAGAGGGGACTATAAACAGATGTGCTTGGGGCCTGAGAAATATTTGACACCGGCCCTGCTGTTTAGATGGCTGTAATGTGTGTGGCTTCCCTGTAGGTGGAGGCTGGAGCCTGCTGGACCTTCAGATGCCAAGAGGAGGGGCTCTGAGGCTTTGTTGTTATAGTAAAGACTCAACCGCGGTCAGCGTTTTCCCTGAACGGGTCACGCGTTTCTTCTGTTCACTTTTCCCGGTGCAAAAACACTTAGGCAGAAAATTGCGGATTGTCTTCTGGAGCGTCAAAGAAGAAAGCAGAGGAAACGACGCGGTGAACGAAATCAGCTGCAGAGATGTAAGATCACAACCGTCACATTTTCTACATCAGTTCGATGTGTTTGTCTCTAAGATTTAAATAACGGCTCGTTTTAGTTTTACGGCGCCTGTTGCACAACATGACTCCAGAGTAGCCTACAACCACATCAAGGGGAAGCAACAGTAACGTTAACTGAAAGCACTTAAAACACCACAGTACGTCACGTGAATTTGTTGTAATAAGCTAACGTTAATGTTACTGTTAGCAAAAAACCCCGTTACTGTTAACAGCAGGATTTGTGCCTGACTGTGGAGCTTAACTTCGGGAACCATGCAGTGCACGTGTTTAGTTTACAGAGAACTGTATCTTTGCTAATGTGTGTGGTACGCACATTATAGTCTGCTTACAGTGTAACGTTACCTAGTACACACAGTTACCGTGTTAAAGTTGGTTTTATATTGGACATTGGATATTCGACACATTAGAAAAATCTATTATGCGGCTTGCCATTTTGACCTATTCATGTCAAAATACTTCTGATGAACTCAGCTAACTCCCCTACACATAACACAAAGCTTCCTTTTTAAAAATCCTTTGATTTCTAAAATATTTTTTAATGTAAATAAATGCTATAAATCTATTATGCGGCCTGACCTTTTGACCGATTTATGTCAAACCACTTTGGTGAACTTAGCTAACCCCCCTACACATTGCACAAAGCTTCTTTTCTCAAAAAACCCATCCTTTAAATTTATAGAATTTTTATTAGACAAAAATTGCGCAAATTATGCACAAACAAATTTGTGTAGGTAACTATGAAAACACCAACTTTGACATATCTCAACCAAAATAAATGCTACCAACACGAAACTTAGATCCTAGTTTAAATGCTACCAACACGAAACTTAGATCATAGTTTGCCATGGGGGTCCCCCACACATTTTAAGAAGATTGGCCATTAAGGGGCACTGTAGCCAACGCAGACCAGTTTCGGCCCTTCTACTCAATCAATGTTAATGGGATATTTGCAATGGCAACACACCACAGACCTTGCGGCTCACACATGTCGATATTTACTGATGTTTGCCTCCTCACCATTACGCTTTGGGTCCCACTTTCGCACGCTCCCCGGGTCGTCGGGGGCTACTCACGACCCTGTCATAACTGCTTGCAGTTCTAGTTATTTATTGTTTTTCACACAGTGTACATTGAAACAATTCTTCTGGAACATGTACCATTCCGGTTGCTGGAGTACAGAGATCTTGGAACCATCTTCTGCATGAGTCAAATTGGGTCTACAAATTAATTAAAAATAATAAAAAAAAATTTAAAAAATCAAAGGATGTTTTTTAAAAGAAGCTTTGTGTTATGTGTAGGGGAGTTAGCTGAGTTCAGCAGAAGTATATTGCCATTGATTGGTCAAAAGGTCAAGCTGCATAATAGATTTATAGTATTTTTTACATTAAAAAATATTTAAAAAATCAAAGGATGTTTATTTTGAAAAAGGAAGCTTTGTGTTATGTGTAGGGGGGTTAGCTGAGTTCATCATAAGTATTTTGACATGAATAGGTCAAAATGGCAAGCCACATAATAGATTTTTCGAATGTGTCGAATATCCAATGTCCAATATAAAAACACCTTTACCACGGTCACACAGTTTCGTAATATGTGAGGACATACAGCTAAACAAAGACAACAAAGCTAAAGCTAAGATAAATAACATACAACACACACACACTTTATTTTTATGTTTCAAATATTCGCCTCCACCATGTTTGTCAGTGGTGTGGCCAAAACATATCTGAGTAAACCAGTGGCAGAAGTTAACACATTAAATGCTACGTGTTACGTTAAGTAGGAAGTGGTGTCTGTCAGAACCAGAACAATAGGTCAGACCCAGTGGTGTAGCCTATGTGATACGCAGATATACGCAGTATACCCACTAAGAAAGCTCCAGGATTTCCATATACCCACTAAAAATGTTAAAAATGTTAATGAACACCCAGCCTGGGACCTTGTCTGCCTGTTATTGATTTGCATGGACATTTGGAGCTGAGGTCTTTTCAGTGTGTAAATGTTACAGACAGACCACACATAGACAGCAGCAATACATAAACATTGAATTGATTAGTCAACAAGAAGCACCTGGAGCAATACACAGTAGTAGGATCAGGAAAGTAAATTCCCAAAAGAAGCATTAACTAAACAGACTCTAGGTATATAATAGGCTATAATATAAACAACAAATTCTGAGTTCCACTTTAAACATGTCTACTACAAATCCTTATGCTGACAATTAGGAGTGTGAGAATTAAAAAGCCTGTTGGAACTAGCCTAGAAAGCTAGACGCACCCTAGCGACAGCAAATGTAATTTGCAGCCAGGGTCAGTCTAACAACTCTCCGTTGGCTGCGAGCTGGAAAAACCAAATTCTGGTCAGGCCAATCACATCGTGTATAGAGTCAGTGGGTAGGCTTAACATAAGGACGGTAGAGTTGCGACGGTTCCGTGTGAATTCAAGGCTACTTGAAAACAAAGAAGATGGCTGCTGGGGAACAGCGGTCTTTCGAATCGGCTTTGGCCGTGACTCTGGAAGACTTGGATTTAAGCACTGAAGTCATTCTTAAAAAAGGAAGATGTGTTCGGAATTTTGCCGACCGGATACGGCAAAAGTTTAATCTATCAACTAGCGTTGCTCTGGTTGGCTGTGAGTGCAGAGGGAATTTGAAAGACCGTTTATCCCACCCCTCGGATTGAGCCCTGCCAATGTTCCATGGGCAGGGCATCAAGATGTTGGGTCTGGCTTGTCAGGCTATGTTGGAACACCTCTTTGCTCAGAAATCTGAGACTGGCTCAAATCATGTTTATGTTCTTTAAGAGCAGCTGGAGATTTTATTTCTTTGTTGTGAATAGCACACATATGCTCTCAAATCGTTTTAATTTTATCAACATAAATTACATCTCAGAATTGAAGCAACATAAGTATATTAGGCTACATATGTGATAGAGGATGGATACCCGACGGGCCGGGCCGGGTTCGGACAGATATTTAGAAATGATGTTCGGGTCAGGCTCGTCCACATCACCGCGATAAGACATTGAACATTTTAAATTTAAAACAGCTTATTATGAAGGTAGCCAATGGGCCTGTTTCACTTGATGCAAAGGTTAGTTTTGTGATTAAAATAAATTTTAAAATATTACCCTAACATCAGTCTTCCTGTGTGCAGAAAATTGTTTATGTAGCTATGATGTGCGCTTGTTGCCCAGTGTGCGCTGATGTGCTTCGAATGCCTTCCTACAGTTGCTTAATAAAAGCGGGCTTTCCACACAAACAAACGTACATGTGTGATTAGTATGAGAAAAAAATTAGGTTTTAACTGTGTTGGGCTCGGTTCGGGCTCGGACATAAATATCTTAATGCCTGTCGGGCTCGGGTGCGGTTACTGCTCTGTCGGACGCGGGCCGGGCTCGGACAGAAAAATGCGGCCCGATCCTCACTCTAATATGTGATTTGGGTTCTGAATAGTAACACATGTGTTCACTTTAATCACCTCTAAGCAGTTAATGCAGTTGTGATGGAAATATCCACGACGTTCCACTTCTGGGATTGCTCTGGTGCCGCCAGAAATTCCGTTGGATGTCACTCATTTCGTCCGGATGTCCGTTACCTTACGCTTTCTTTGTGTTGGAATTTTAAACCATGGTTGATTCATGAGGACTGTGTTTAACTGCTCCTCAGATCTCTGCAGGGTAAATCCAGACAGCTAGCTAGACTATCTGTCCAATCTGAGTTTTCTGTTGCACGACTAAAACTTTGGAACGTACACATTCCACCAAAACAAGTTCTTTCCCGAGGCCCAAGATGATTGTGATTGGTTTCAAGAAATGCCAATAAACCAGAGCACGTTTTTCTCCCATCCAGGAATGCTGTATGGACTAGTCAGACCCTCCTCCGCAGCGCTGTGGAGGAAGGTCTGGCAATGATTAAGATGGAAATGAACCAAATGCTGTTACAAAAATGTTCCATAGAAATCCTTTGGAAAAACAATTTTGTGTGTGTGTGTCTCTCTCAGATCCAGTGATGGTCCGCTGTAAAAATCAGAGTATCTGGCTTCAGCTACGTTCTCCACCCCTACTAACAAGTCTCTGACACTCTGGATGAACATTTGACCCAGTGCTCGCCCTCTGACCTTAAATGTAATTAGGGTCAGACTCCCTCATTCCTGCTGTAATGGAGAATCCCAGCCTGCTGTCCCTCATCGTTGCCTTGCTGGGTTTTCTGAGCCCATGTCTGACAAGACTGACTCCCAGAGTCTCCTTCCCAATGAGTGAGTAAATACTTTGTTTTCCTTTATCCTGCTGGAAAACTCAAAAGAACTTAAAGGTAGCAATGTAGTTCCAGCATCAATGCAATGTCATAATGTAAATACTACAAGGTATTGCACCTTTTACATTATAGTTAATATCAGATCTCCAGACAAACGTTTTTTACTAGGAGCAGTGAGCACTGTAGCCCCTAACTGAAATTTTTTAGGGGCACAGGCAGAAAATGTATGGGCACACATCTGAAATCGATCTGCAACGCAATTTTATTTTTACATTTCCCCGACTTCAACTGTAAATGCTTTGGTGATAAATACATAAACTACAATCTGCTGTACAAATTAGCAGAGTGCAGCCTGCATACATCTAGATGCTTTTAATTGCCTGCTGAAATTGAATGAAAATGCCTAATCCCAGTGTTAACTGCGGTGAATCAACAGGTAGTCCTGGGAGACATCTCACCCGCTTTAGTTGCCATGACGTTAGCAACACCACCACACTGCTGCTGAGTGAGGATGGAGACATGCTGTATGTAGGAGCCCGGGATGCTGTGTTAGCATTGGATGTTAGCCACAAGGACGCCATCATACTGAGGAGTAAGGTGGGGGAGCGATCACTGATGAAGCCCAACTTAAATTGAGTTACTTTAGTTACTATTACTTTTTCTACATTTTGAACGTATGGAACTCAAACTAGAAAATGCTAAATTATGTAAGCAGTGACAGCAATTACAATCTTAGTAAAAGTGTAAGACTGGAAACTAGTTTTACTTCCAGTTTTGGTTGAATTGAACTGCTTTCACCATTAAATATGGTGAAAGCAGTTCATTGTAAATTAATGAGGCAGTTAAATGGGTCTCCTGTTTCTCAGGACACAGTTTTATTCCAAAGCACAAATTGTGTATGAAGTTTGAAAATGTCTTCTCTTCTTTCAGCTGGACTGGAGCCCTTCAGAGAAAGACCTTGAACAATGTTCAATGAAAGGCAAGAAAATGGCAAGTAGTTCATTGTACTGACGTACAAATACTCTGAAATGGTTAAACTCCAAAGTGAAATGAAAGTCTCCTCTTGACTCAGAATACCAACCAAACAAGGCTGTCCGTAACATACAGCTTCTATTTACATTTCCTTAAATGAGCAGAAAAAACACAATGAAGTTGTTGTTTATGTTTAATGAGCAATGTGTCTCATAATCTTTTAATTAGTGTGAATCCTTAGTGGGTGAAGCATACTTTAATAAGAGATCTTGATATTCTGTAAAAACCAAAGGCACACACTGCTTGCTATACTGAAACATCTAACTTGATGTCCTCTGTGTGTTTTTTCTAGGCCGACTGTCCGAATTTCATTCGTGTACTGCAGTTCTTAAACACCACCCACATCTATGCCTGTGGAACATTTGCCTTCAGTCCACGCTGCACCTACATTGTAAGTTTGTTTACATTGACATGTTTGTTTAACTTTGTGACAGCGTGATAGTGCGCCCTGTTTAAGAATTTTAACAGATTTTCAGCAGTAGGTTGCATTTGATGTGATGTAATTTGATTTCTCCGTACATCTTTATTTAGTTTGATACCAGCTGGACTTTTCCTTTTTTCTGTTCAGCACTCAGAGACGTTAACAATGAGCATCAAGTCTGATGAAGGAAGAGGTCGCTGCCCTTATGACCCCTACCAACGCAACACTGCTATCATCGTAGGTAGGTAAGGCAATGATGCCACACCTGCTATAATAAAATGATAGCTTAGGCAAGTTGAAACAAAAATGTGGCTGCTACTTAGAGTATGTGGAAGGATTTACTGCTGAATCCAAACATGCAGCACCAGTGTGGAATTGGGAGTAGAACTGAACCCAGTACTTGTTACCAATGGTGGGATGGATTGAGTTTTGTATGTGGCAAAAACTGACATCTTCCACCCACCCCCTCTGTTTACCTCCACTGTGCTTCGACTAGTGGAAGAACAGGAATCAGTAGATTCAATAATTTCTGTCATTTTAACTTTTGTGCTGAGGCCCTGACACACCAAGTTGACGGTCTGCTGTTGGTCCTAGTTGCCTTCGTCGGCCTGTTTTTGGGGTTGTCGGCGTCGGCTGAACAGCCAATTCATCTGATTGGCTGTTCAGCTTGGAAGCAAGAGTGAGGAAAACAAACAAATGACTGTGACAGGCACACACAAGGCTCCTTTCATTTTTCATCTCATCTGATCAATCCAATACACACAAGAGCTGTCAAAACGGGTCAAAGATTATGTTTGAATGTTCCTTCTAAAAAACACACAGGTTTGAACTATTGGAATAACTATTTTTGCACATTATGTCCATAAGATGGCAAACGTAGCATACAACAAGATATACATAACTACTTTCTTAGGCATATTTATTCCAACATAACATGTCTTTTAAAGGATCTCTACACACCTACACATAAAAAAATTAACGTTTAATAAAGTAATATCCTACACCGTGATATTTAAGATAAAGACTGTAATAGACCTCTCTCTGTGCCCTCTGCACCGCTAAACAATTAGCCCCATAGCAAGCTAGCTTACCAGCCAGCCGGCCAGCCTCTAAATTAGTAAAATGTAAAAACGTAATGTTTAATTCTCACGCTCTTGTCAAATCTAAGGAAAGGCACTCCACTCCCCCTGTACGGAGACTTCTTTGCCGAGAGAACGGATGACAACCCGGGAGATGCACAGTCCAGTTAGCCATCTCCCGGTACCGCTGTCTTCCCAGTGGGGAGTGAAGCAGAGGGACCGTAGGCTCTGTTCAGTTCCGCCGCTGTTGGCTAGAGCAAACGCTGTTTTGTTGTGGGTATATCATAGCAAAGGTATCCGGTTTCCCTTATGTTGTTAAATGATGAATAGATTACCACCGCCTGCTGGTATGGGGAGTTATTTCATTGCACGCATGCACAAAACGTACGTGGTATTTGGCAGTCGGCGGTAGTCTGTGCGGTGTGTTCCAGTGCAATTTTTTGGCACAGACAAAGGCGACGAGAGGTGACGCCACAGGTGGCTGTCGTCGGTGGTAGTTGGCGGCTGTTGGCTTGGTGTGTCAGGGCCTTTAACCAGTCGACCAGTCTGTAGGCATTAGCCGAGCAGCTCTCATGCCAAATGCTGTTGTACATTATACCCCAGTGTTTAGTATTAATGGCAGTAGTTAGTTACTAATTAATAGTTATTAATTAGTAACATTTGATAGCTTAAGAACTCACTATACATTACCAGTACTACACTCATTTGCAAGTGCTGTGCTGCTTTCCCATGGGCAGCATCAAACACATTTATTTAGTTCTGGAGAGGGCACTGAGGCCTGACTCCACAGAAAAACACGGAGCTGCAATGCACATACATCAACGCGTTTGAACTTAGTTTGACTCCGGCTTGAAGCACTGAGTCCTTTTTTATGTCGTCACCAGCCGAGGTGATTACTTAAGTAGTCATAACTGGGAGAGCATCAGCCACACTGATTTTTCTAATGTTTTGGAAGTCAAGACGTAACATGGTCCAAGACAATAGACGTAACTACCGTTTTTTTCAACCTGGACCCTATTTTCCTATGTTTTTGTGTCTAAGTGACTGATGGGAACAACAACCTTTGACATTGGTCCATTATTAAGCAAGATCGCTACAATGTACAAGCTACAATGTAAGTTAATAGGGCAATTGTGCAGCTTGTATTTACGTTCACAAAAGTGCTTATTTTGCCATTAACAGGCTCAGATTAATATTCTGACAACTTTATGGAAAAGATTTCTAAGGAGGTCGACCTTTCTGTTAAAGAGTAAGATCATAAAAACATCCGCGAAATTGCGTTCGCTAAAGCCACCTGACTCCATGTAAATAAACTGTAATTTTAGCATTGTAAAATACACTTCATTCAAAGTCGACAGAAACAAAATAAACCCATGAAAAGCCGTTTTCGGTCGTCTTTCTACTTTTCCAACCATCACAATTCTAAACTTAGCACAAAAACTAAGGAAATTTGTGTTTGGTAGATTATTTCTCTGTGGTAACAATACCTTTTGGCAATAAATCTTATACCGTTGGAAAGCCTGTTTAGTTCCCTTTGAAATGGTGCTGAGTATGTGGATTGCGCCCATGAAAAATTTGCCAAATCTTCTCTGCCAATGCCAAACAGCTTATTCTGCCATTGGCTCGTTTGGTGGATTGGATGATTCTGCCTACGGCAGTTGGATCGTAGGGTCAAAGTGTGGAGAAGACATGGAGAACGCTATGCTGATTGCTGCACCGATAGAGTAACACCTTTTGGTGGAGGCAGTGTGATGGTGTGGGGCGGCATCTCCCTCACTGGAAAAACGAGGCTTGTCATCATTGGAAGCAATCTCAATGCAGAGAGATATAGAGATGAGATTCTGCAACCAGTGGCAATCCCATATCTCCACAGTCTGGGACTGAACTCTATCCTCCAAGATGACAACGCTCACCCCCAGAGACCTCCAGAATGTGGGAGTGGAGAGGATGGAATGACCTGCCAGCAGTCCTGACCTCAACCCCATTGAACACTTGGGCGTGCTGTTTGTGCCAGAGTGACCAGCACAACCACGTTGACTGACTTGCGACAAATGCTGGTTGAAGAATGGGATGCCATCCCATAGCAGTGTGTGACCAGGCAGGTGACCAGCATGAGGAGGTGGTGCCAGGCTGTTGTGGCTGTGTATGGTTCTTCCACATGCTACTGAGGCTCCTTTTTGTTAAATTGCCAATATGTCTTGTTTCTTCAAACTTCAATCATCCAATCCACCAAACAAGTCAATGGCAGAATAAGCTGTTTGGCATTGGCAGAGAAGATTTGGCAAATTTTTCATGGGCGCAACCCACATACTCAGCGCTACTGCTCATCCCACAAATGCACGTTCCTTACAAATGGGGCACCATTTGAAAGGGAACTAAACAGGCTTTCCAGTGGTATAAGATGTAATGCCAAAAAGCATTGTTACCACAGAGAAATAATCTCCCAACACACATTTCTTTACTTTTTGTGCTAAGTTTAGTTTTGGTTGAAATAAACACATAGTTTACAGATTCTCATGTAAAAATATGTTGGCTCTATACACGCTAAAAGTATTGTTTTTTTAAATGGAGTCTGGTGGGTTTAGCACTAGCGACGTCAGAGCTGTTTCTGGTTAAACAGGTCTTAAAGAGGTTTTAAAAAGGCCTACCTCTGTAGGGATCCTTTCCATAATTTAGTCAGACACCTAGAATAATAATCTAAGCCTTTCAGTAGTAAAAAAAAAAAAAGCAAACATTTGACGATGCACATTTGCCCCATAGCGTTACATTGTCTGTGGCTGCTGCTTACACACAAAAACCCAAAATTACCCTTTAAAGAATAGGTGTCCCGTCTGAAACAATCTTGTTATCTCAGGATAAGTAATTTTGTTAGTGTTATCTTATCTAAAAGTGTTATCTTCAGAAAACAAAATAAAAACAATTACGGCAAGAATAGGTGGTAAACTGATTTGAAAATATTGTCATTGTAATAAGTTTGGTTTTGGAGTAATGCAGTATGTGTAAGACTTTAAATTAAATGTATCTAGAACTAATGGAGCAGCTCTGTATACTGGACAAACCTTCCTCCCACAGTTCATCTGACAAAACTGGGGCCAAAACTGTACAAAATTGTATCATCCGCATAATAATTGACATCACAATGCCACGAAGGGAGGAAAATATTATTAATATATAGAGTGAACAGAAGTGGACCATAAACAGACCCTTGAGGAACACCTTTACCCAATACAAGAGAGCTGGATCGATCACCATACACCGATAATTGGAAAACCATCTAATCTAAAGCAATGGAGGACAGTTTGTTTAATAAAATATTATGGTCTACAGTGTCAAAAGTGTTAGGTTAATGAAAATAGCAGCACAGTCCTGACGGTTATCAAGACAATTCAAAATAAAACATTTTAAGTGTTACAGCTGTGTCCTGGTCTGAATCCTGATTGCTGAGTTTGAAGGATATTGTTTGCATCCAAAAAGGCCTGTATCTGCGCATTAACCAAGGTTTCAAAAACTTTAGCTAAACAACACAATTTGGAAATTGGCCGGTAATTATTTAGTTCACTTTGGTCACCACCTTTAAGCAACGGTACAACCTGATCAGATTTCAAAACACTAGGGATTTTACCAGAAATAAGGGATGAGTTAAATATGTGAGAAAAGGCAATTATTTGAGCGCTGAGATGCAAGAAAAATGGGTCGATTTCATCCTCACCCTTTGATTTCTTAGTGCATAATTGAGTCAATGCATTAAAAACTTCAATATGATTTACAGGTCTAAATGAAAATCTATTGACCAACAAAGGAGAGTTATAGGAGTTTTCTGGTACGGGATCAACCGCATGACCAAAAGGAGCTATATTGGCTGAAAGCCTGTCAAATAGATAGCCAGAAGCTATGAAATGATGTTGAAAGCATCACACATATCTGCTTTATCCAAGATTACATTGTTATCCTTGCTAATCTGCAGCGGTAGAGAGGAGACAGGCCTAGTTTGCAGTGTATTCACAGTTTTCCAAAAGCTAAATCCGTTTTCTTGACTATTAGCAAGAGAAGATAAGTAATAATTAGATTTAGCTTTTCTGATCATGCTTATATATTTATTCTGCAGTTTCCTGAATTTAGATCAGTCTGCTGGGTCACCGGAACGTCTAGCTTGTGACCAGGCTGAATCTCTGGATTGTAGGGCGTCAGTAAGATCAGCAGAGAACCAAGGAATAAAGCGATTTTCACTCTGAAATTCTTGTACGGTGCATGCTTCTCTGTAATAGTTAAAAGATTAAAAAAATATATAAGAGAAACTAGTAAAAGCCAGCTCAGGGTCTGGGATTAAGCAGACCTTCTCTAAGTAATCATCATAAATCATGTAATGCTCATTAGATTGTTTTAAATTTCACTTCTTGATGACACACCCCTTTGTTTTAGGGGCCATCCACACGGAGACGCTTTTTGGTGCAAACGCACATGTTTAGCATCGTTTGGGCCCGTTTGAAAACGGTTCTCGTTTGGCTTCGTTTGGATGGCGAATACGAATACGTCCGTATTGATGATGTCATCGCCACACCCCTCGACCTCTAGTGCACGGCCACACACAAGTTCACTCACTGCGATGAAGCTAAGCGAGCATATTCCATCTCCATGGTCAAACCAGCTCACTTCATCTAGCTAAATAGTTTGTCTCTGCTCCCTGACACTTCCCTCTGCTCTGCCAGTCCTGGATTCTACACAAGATATTTTGCTAACGTTATGTAGCTAACGTTAAACATCGCTAAAGTAGCTGACCGCTACAGCAGCGACGTAACGTTAACGTTAGCTGCTATGGTTAGCTGTTTATAAAGTAGAAGTAGACAACTTATCAACTAGCTAGCTAATCTGTCTGCTTATCAACTCCTTGAACGGATTATAGTAACCTTTACCACGGCTTATTGTAGAAAGGCTACCGCAAGAAAACTTGTAGATTATCAAAAAGACATTGGTTCATTGATGTTTGTTTGACTGCCGATGTTAGCTAGCAGAGCTAACGTTAGCGCGCTAATGTTAGCTCTGCTAGCTAGCGCGCTGCAGTCATGTCCGATGGCATACAGAATTGCAAAATAAAAAGCAATCCAACAGCACATTATACAATGTAAACAAAGACACGTTTTCTTGTGCCGGCCTTTATAAAATGAGCAGTGGTAAAAGTTATTATAGTCCATGGATGTATTAAGAGAACTTATTTTAGCTAGTCATGTTATGATGGAAAGTGGAAATGATAATGCTCTTCTTCTCCGTTTTTTGGTGAATTTCTGTAGCCGAAACAGCGCTGCCTATAGGCCTGGGATATGAAGTAGCGCGTTGAGTCATTTACAAATGGATCCGTTTGAATGCAACTATTCTTGAAACGAATCCAGGGAAGACGGGTAAAAAAAAAGATCATTTTGGTACGTGTGGACGTGGCCTTAATACCTTTGACCACTCTAATACAAGCAAAGACCCCACTGTGAGGGTATTTGAGTGGTGCACTAGGTCAGTTAAAGTAGATTTAGACAGATTTTTTAAATTTGGTCTTGTGGGAAGTTAATTAAGCAGAGTTAGGTCCAATTCCAGACATAACCCCCTCAACCTTGTGAAACTAACAGATAGCCAGTCTAAATTCAGATCTTCAAAGACAACCAATTCAGAGGAGGTATGAGAAGACAATAGTTGGCCTATTCCTCCAGGGCTAAAATTGGTGCAGAGGGCGGGCGATAAAATTCCAACCACTGTGATATGTTCATCACCCCCCAAGCAGATATCCAATGCAATAAACTTAAAGTGCTTGGGCACAGAAGCGGTAGTTAGTACACGTGCGGCCAAGTGTTCTTTAACATAAATTAAACCCCCCCTCCTTTTGCTTTTCTATCAACTCTAAAAATATTGTACCCATTAATAGCTACGACAAATAAATCAGGAGAGGCCTCATTGATCAATACATTAATGAAATCAAGTTTAGGCAGTATAGTTCTAATATTTAGATGCAATGGTTTAAAACCAACACATAATTGATACTAGTCCTTGGTAGACCTTGTAGAGGCAGCCCCTGTGGACGTCAATTAGTAACAGGACTGGTGCCCGCACCTGTGAGCGGCCGGCTGCTGTCTCTGACCACAACACAGACACGGGCGTTAGAGAGGCTGGGGAGAACACATTTGCAGCTAGCATACATGAGCCTGCGCGATTTCGGTGGATTCCATCATGTTAAAAACATGCAGGATCGTTCCCAGAACAGATTAAAATTATTATTTTATTATTATTACATAATTATTTATATATTATTATTATTATTATTAAAAACCAAACTGTAAGCGGCAGCACTGTGACTGAAGCCAGGTGTGGAGCTGCAATAGTCTACTGAAACGTCCACCACTACGTCCGACATCTGTAGTAGGCCGGAGGTCTCACTGAGTTTTAGGATGTTAAAAAACAAACATGAAATCTTTTTTTAACTTGTTCAAATCCACCTCTTTTGCTTGATTTCCCAAAGGGAAAAGCTTATAACGGACGAACTGCAAGGCCAAAATGCATGTATGAGACTGAAACCTAAATTCTTCTACAGTAGTTTCTGAAAATGTGCTTGATTAGCATGTGATTAAAACACAACATACACTACAGCAGTTCAAACATGGTTCAAAATAGTTATTTTATAAAGTTTCAGAACTCTAGTCCTAACCTAATGGTAGCTAGGGAGTTTTCAGTATTTGGTATTACAGGTGTCACTGGTGTGCCAAAACCTCCAAGTGACCAAATTTTGCTAAATGCTTTTACTCACTTCTATGCTATTAGAAAAAACTAAATAAAGACTTAAAATGACTTACAAAACCTTTTCACATACATTCAAACACTGTTGAACATATTTTTTCTCATAAATCACATGTATGTGCCTGCTGGCTCTGGGAGGCAGGACTTAGCTCTGTTGCGCATTCATTTGGACTGGCTCCCATTGGATGTTCCTATCATGCTATATACCGTTGGAAAGGGAATGTGATTGGCTACAATTGCCATGATTGACGTGTTGATAGCCAATGAAGAAGATGGCTTCTCAGAGAGATGACGCAGCGTATTGACGGTCCACAGTGGGAGCGCTTGCAGGACGTCGGGGGCTGTCCGGGGTGAAAACTAAACAGAAAAATGAACACGGTGCAGGGCATGGAGAAATATATTAGGCTCGTTCGAGATGAGCCAGGTCTGCGCAGAATCGATTACCGGCGATCGCCGCCCAATGCATGCCGGTTAGATTTGTGTCCGAATTGATCCCGACTTGCACTGACGTGGGCAACGATAACCTCACTCTCGTGAGTGAGGTATTGCCAAGGCGGCCGCAGGTTTAAGATGCAGGCAGCGCAGTTGCTTTTCACCGACTGCAAGACCCAGGCGGACCCAGGACATGCTGGGAAACGCCGGCATCTCAGCTGATCTAACAGCTGATTGGTTCAGAATCGACTCAACATGATGACGTTTTGTATAAACTTTTTATTGTTTTTTAATTGGAGGGATTTTAATTGCTATTTGGTTTCGTGTGGCTGATAGTTACGTGTAGAAGTCAGAGAGACTAAATCCTTTCAGATTACGAATCATCTAGTGCAGGGGGGGTCAAACTGAGTTTCACTAAGGGCCATACTGGGAAGTTAGAATCACATCAAGGGCCAGACATGTAGATTTTATTGCTTTTATGTCATCGTAAAAGTCATATATCTTTGACTGTATTATTTCATGTCTCCTATAGTCTTCTCAATTACAGTTTGGTTGGCAAAAATGTTGAAGAAAATGCCAAAAAGCGTCAAAAATGTCGAATAAAGCGACAGAAATACCGGAAAAAGCAGCAAAAACTTTGTAAAAAGTGACAAAAACTAGGTGTGCCAAAATTTATTGTGAACCAAAATATATATGGGGGCCGGATCGAAATTTGTGGGGGGCCGGATTTGGCCCTCGGGCCTTGAGTTTGACACGTGTGATCTAGTGTGTTGTTCATTAAAATCAGCAACAGATCGCATGTTAAGCATTTTGACAGCTACTCCGTCATAATAAAAACAACTGGAGCTGATATATGGGTCTGATAATATTTGACCTAACAGAATGCGAGTGTTTCTGTGACTTCCTGTTCAGCCTGAAGGCTGCTGGAAATGGCTGGAAACTGTCCGACTTGACAGCGGATTTTTGTCACCGCCCCCGGCTGCTGCCGCCTGCTCTCGTCCACTTTACAGGCGTGGCGCAGTTTATCTCGAACGAGCCAATTATTTCAGACGGAACGAGATCGGCAAATGAAGTTAGCAGACAGTTAGCAGACAATTAGCATGGACTCTACAGGACAATATTCATAACTTGGATTAATTCTTTTGAAAAACCCTTGTTATCCTTTTGATCTGTGGACTAGAGGAATATAAATAAGCCAGGAATGGACGGGGATTGAGCGTTTAGGACAGCCTACAGGTAGGGAAGCGTCATCATTTCGTCCCTTTTTTCTTCTTTTTTTTTTTTCAGTAGCATGAGCACTAAGATCATGAATAATGCTTTGGTGCTCATGATTTCAGTAAAATTAACTGAATGTTTTGAACTTTTTTGTTTTAATACTTATGTAACGTCAGAACTCATGTAAATTAACATCGTCACGTAAGTTAACATCCACTGGATGTTAACAGCTCCGTGGAATGTCATTACAGCCAGCATAATTTATGTTTCTTAAAGGAAAATTCTGGTGCAAAACAAACCTAGGGGTTATTAACAGATGTGTACCCACTCTGTCGCTCTTTGGGACATGTTTTCATGCTAATCAAATTAGTTTTTAGCTTAAAAGACGCTAGCGCGGACTGCTTACACACTAGTACAGGGAACGTAAAAACAAATCGCTATTTAAACCACTAAAAAGGCTAAAAATATCACCAAACTTCAACAGTAGCATAATGAGGGTCCCTAAATGTTAACCGAAGCATTTAGAACTTTTTAAGTGTATAGACAGTTTATTGAAAAGATAGATTATAAAGACACTTGCGTTCATGTTTACATGCCGCCGCCGTCTTGGAAACCAGTCATGACTTACAGCTGGCGATGCAAACTAAAATCAAAAGCAATTTGGTCAATATATCTGAAATAATCACACTCTGCATAACTTGTCTAGTGTACTTACTCAGTGGATAACTGTCCATCTGGTCCCTCTGGTCTGGGTCGCCGAAAAAGTTTCAAGTACAGCCCTGTTTATCAGAAAGCGGAAATCTTCAGACTGTACAAAACACTTGCGATGTTTTGTACTCTTGGGCATCGCGATGCAACAGGTCCCACTCCTTGCAACACAGACACTCCTGTTCGGTGGCCATAGCTTCACAACGTCCGCAGGTACACTAGTTTCCTGAAGTACGAGGCTGTGTTGCATTGACTACCGGTAGCTCTCTCTCTCTTTCGTAGCCCTTTCATGGAGCTCCCGCAGCTCTTCGTTCAATAAACTGTCTGTACACTTACAAAGTTTTCAATGCTTTTTGGCATTATGCTACCGTTGAAGTTTGGTGATATTTTTAGCCTTTTTATTGGTATAAATAGCGATTTGTTTTTACGTTCCCTGTGCCCCGAATACTAGCGTTGTAGGCTAATTGGCGTCCACGCTAGCGTCTTTCAAGCTAAAAACTAATTCAATTAGCATGAAAACATGTTCCAGAGAGCGACAGAGTGGGTACACATCTGTTAATAATCCATAGGTTCGTTTCGCACCGGAATTGTCCTTTTAACGGAGGTATACTGAGATAGTAAGCTAGGGAGCTCTGCCAGAATGTCATTTACCTTGGCACCGGGAAAGCAGTGTGTTACAGACCTGCTGGACCTGATGTCTCTGATAATGGAATAATGGCTGGGCGATAGGGAGAAAATCAGATATCACAATGTCCGTGACCAAATACCTCAATATCGGTATTGCGGCGATATTCTAGGGTTGACAATTGATGCTTTAACAAAATATCTTCACACTTAGATTTGTGATAAATAATCATCAGTAATGTGGACATAATGTCTAAGTGGGTAAAGGCAAATAATAGAACAGCTAAAACAGTCTGGTAAGTTCAGAAAAGTACATCACTGTACTGTAATGCAGCCTTAAAAACCAGTAAAAGACAACACTTGTGTCATATCACGATATTACAATATCCAAAATCTAAGACGATATCTAGTCTCATATCACGATATTGATATATTGCCCAGCCCTATGGAATCCCCTACGATCAGAACAGAAGGTGGCTGTGAAGCGAGACCAGTAGAGACGCGCCCCTGAGAGGACACAACACCAGGGTGGATGTTACCGTTTGCTGGCTCCGAGATCTCAGAATGTCTGGCAACTGCCTCCTTCAGCAGCCTACGTCATGTGGATGAGGTTTTCTTGAGGGATCCGGGTAGGTGAGCAGAAGCTGGTGGATGGAAAATCTTTTTTGTCCAGGATGTCAAAACCGTTTGTTCTCGGGTCGGAGGGAGCAGCCGATGATGAGAAAGGTAGGACGGCCCATCGAATCAGGATGTACCAGGAAAGGTGGAGAGGTCAGATTTTCCAGAGCTTGATACCTATTTCCAAGCTGGGGAAACTCTTGTTGGAGCGGCAGGATGTGTTGTTTACTTCGATGGAGTTTACTGTTCGTAACTTGGGCCCAAGGCTCTGGAATGGATGGGGTTGAGCAAATTTTAGGTTTTGCTCTATGGCTGAGCTACACGTCTTCCGTTAGGGGACAGGGGGCCATAGAGGGGATTGCTTCTCCACAGGACCACAGAATAGTACAGTAGTCATTGTCCTGAGGTACTGCTGAACGTTCTTGAGGACATGACAGACTGGTGTCCCCTCAATTTTCCAGGAGGGAGAGGTGTTTAGATTGCGCTGTGACTACAGATGATAACTCCAGGATTAACTTGTCCCTCTCCCGGAGTTCAGACTGCAGTCGGGTGACATCTAACTTCAGTTTTGCAAAGGTAGGATGGCAATCCACACACGTAGCCATGGTCAAAGTTGTCAGGTTGGCAACAGGATAGAGTAGTAAAAATCCAGTAGTAAAACTTAGGCCTAACAGTTACTTAGACTTAGCAAAGCGACTGGGTTAGCCTAGCCCTAGCAACAGACAGGCTTTTTTCCCGATGCAACTATTCACCAGCTAGTCACTTAATTTCAGTCCCTCCAGAAAAACGTGATTGTGCGATCGCATAATTCAATGCATAATCAGCCAAAGTCTGCATATTTATGCGGTGGCTGCATTTTTTTCAAATACGCTGCACTTTCGCTGCATAAATTGCCGATTTCCGTGCAAAATATGCGGGGCTTGCATGATTTCATAATCCCCGCATTTTTGTTGCAAAAAAGTCAGAAAGTTGAAAAATGTTGGGTTTACTTCACACAAGAGCAGCCATTTTCCCGTTGCCATGGGAATGTTATGAAGTGAATAATTACGCGACGTGAACATCATCGAAAAGCTGCAAACCCTACGATGACGCCATGATGATACCACAGTTTTTGCAAGTTCCCGCAATTTTTGCAAGTTCCCGCAATTTCATCGCATAAAATTGCATAAATATCCCGCATATTCCATAGCATTTTTTAAGAAAACGTGCCGCGTAGTCAAGGATTTTTGCCCGCAACAATCACAAAAAAACTCAGCATTTTTCTGGAAGAACTTAATTTTTACTTTACAATACGGTGGTCGATGGCACATATCTCTCCCTTCTGTTTCTGATTGTTATGTTGCTGTAGGGGTTTGTACCAAAACCGAAAATCTGTGTTCCTCCTCTAACAGGTTGCAGGCTGATGCATCATTTCATTTCATTTCATTTATTATACAGGAAAGTTTAAAAGCAACAATTAAGTTACAATAAACGGGCCTGACTCAGTTTAAAAATTGGTTTACAGCAGGTTTCTGTTCTGCAGCAACATAGAACAATGAACACAATTTTGGCACATTTATACAGGACATTATTATTGACTAGACAGATGCAAACAAATAAAACATTAAATACGGAAAAAGAAGACTAAAAACAATACATGAACAATCAGTGTGTGCTTGCATTGCAGCTAAAAAAAATATTACTCAACTGGAAGTCTCCACTGTCCCAATGTTTCATGAGGTGGCTCAATGAAATGCTTTCTATGGCTAAGATGGAACAGATTCGTTTTAACAAAAGGAATTCACAAAAATACTTTTTGAAGGTGTGGAAACCATTTTTGATATTGCTTGACCTAAATGTCTGATTTGTGTATGTGTTGCTATGCTATACCCTTGTTCTGAGCATGTTTGATTTTGCACTCTAGTACTCTGCCTGTGTGTGGTTTTTCCTTTTTTTTACCCCCTGTTTTTGCTTTTTTATTGCTGTCTTGTCTAGTTTACTGTGTGACAGTTTACTTTTTTTTTATAAATAGTATTAAAAATAAATAAATAATCAATAGTTATTATTTTTCAATTATTATTCAGCTATCAAAATAGCCTTTAGTTGGAGACTTAGTTTACACTGTGCCTTCTGCAGGAATTATCTCAATATACATTCAGAGCCTGGACCGTCACTTCACTACTAACATCACCAAACTCTCAATAGAAATGATAATCTGTTGATCCTGCCTTAGCCCAAAAATGCCTTTATTAATGCAATAGGACTAATTTAATTGAAATTAGATTTTAAATAGGGGAAAGACATAATAAAATGCAGCATTTCTTATGTCGTCATTGGAAAATGAAATGTAGAGTTGTGTGTCGTCTGTATAGCTATAATTAATCGCAACCCGCTCATTTCTGTTTTGCAGATAGATTGAATCCTTTGAGAAATGTTGTCATACAGATGTTCCAAACTGTTGGTTAGTTCACAGGGCTCGACAGTAACGGTTGGCAACCGTTTCATGGCCTCTGGTTGCTCCCTTTGGCAACCACCTGTTCAATATATATTTTTATTTATTTATATAGAAACAGATCAAAACTTACAAAACTGGAAAATATTAATTCAAAAGAAGTCAATATTTTTATTTGGTTGTCTTAAACACTACTTTAATGGACAACACAACATTTCAGCTATTGTGCGACCGCTTTCCACATGCCTGTTTGCTGTGAAAAGATACAGGCAACGCAATTTTCTGTTCACATTAACTGCGCATGTTAAAATCCGGTGCTAATATGGCACCGGTGCCCGGTATCTACTGGACGGAATAGCAACGCGGATTTCGGTGCCTCATTATGGTGCCACCTAAATGTCTGCGCTGCTGTCTGATACTCTGAAACAGACGTTGCAGGCAACAGAAACATCACTGCATGTCACGCTAGTAAACACTACGAACATGTTACACAACAGGTAACGTTAGCCTACCGTTTGCTAGTTAGCTGTTAGAAAAACAACACATACAGGACAAAATGTTGCGTTTACTGGTAAACTGGTAAACCTTGTGGTGCATTCAAAGTTATTGTAAAAAAAATAAAACTGTTTTTGTCTTTTAACAGCAATTTACTGGTGAAAGTAATTATTGTTAAAAGTTATTGTTATATTTTTAATAATCATTTAAATTCCCTCTTTTTGTGCTGATCTGAAAATTGATTCGATATGTGACTCAAAAACATGATCTGAACAGGGGGTTTTGTGATCCGTTGCACCCCTATTTGAGAGGGATGGGAAATTATATTGCAAGCCATTCTGTCAGTGTTCATTATTAAAATGTGTGGTATAGTTACATATGAAATTAATTGCTATAAGTATAGGCAGTTTAAAACATGTCAACCGTATTGTCAATTTCGGCAACCAAAAGCTGATGCCTGGTTGCCAGGCCGGCAACCATTGTAAAACATTAGCGTGGAGCCCTGGCTCCATCTTGGACCATCTATTCAATTCAATTTATTTATAGTGTCAACTCATAACAGAAGTTATCTCAGGACACTTTACAGTTAGAGTAGGTCTAGACCACACTATAATTTACAGAGACCCAAAAACTACCACAAGCACATGCATTTGGTGCGACAGTGAGGAGTCAAAACTTTCTTTTAACAAGCAGAAACCTCGGACAGAACCTTGTTCTTGATTGCCGCGACTGGTTGGGGGAGGGGGGAGAGGCTGAAATATGACTCATAATAATTATAGCAGTGGGTATAATGGAATGACTTGGTGAACAGTGGCAATTATAATAACAGTAAAGATAAAGATAATAGAACTATGACTAATAATAGTAGTAGCAGTGCAGGGCGTAGCAGGGCATCAAGCAGGACCACGGCAGCAGCTGCAAACATGATTTAGGTGCACGATCCAAGGAAATCTGCCTGTTTTAGAATACATTACCTCTAGTATTGGATGTTTCCCTCAAAGAAAACCATTAATTGTTCATTTGAAGGGGCATGGCTTATTATTTTTGTCATATTCACTGTTGCTGCAGTATTGTGCTAAGTGTTCTTCTGTTTCTCAGATGGAGAGCTTTATACCGGGACCGTCGCAGACTACAGGGGGAACCGGCCAGTCATCTCCCGGCACCTCAGTGAGGCCAGGCGTGTTGACCTGAAGTTGGATGATACATTAGGATGGCTGGAGGGTGAGTGTGTTGTCTGTCAAAACATATGATAATCATAGCAGTTTTGAATAGAACAGGAATAATGATTAAAGATGAATTGTAAAAAGTATGAGAAAAATGGGTAACAAAACAATGGGTAACACTTGAAGATATCTACATAAGAGTGACATGACACTGTCATGAACACATGACACTGTCATGATACAGCCATGACACATGAACCCTAACCATAACTTGTCATGATAAAACCGAATGACACTTACTAAAATAAGCATTATGTGATCAACAATTATGACTTCTTTATAATGTTTATGACACGTTCATGACAGTGTCATGTCACTCTTATGTAGATACCTTCAAGTAAAGTGTAACTGAAAAATGTTTTTTGAACATTAAAGCATGTGAACATGTTCTAGTAGAAACCAAAAATACAAGTATGAACCTGAAAGAACCCTAACCCTTAAAAATGTTTGGAGTGCACAATCTAGATTTTTGTGTGCACTAGATCCTTAAAATTTTCTTTAGTTGCTGAGCACTTGTGAAAGTGTGCTTTCTAGCCTGACATTACTCAAAAGGCACAGTTTAGCAAGATCACACTGCACTTCCTTCGTTCTTGATTGGACTTAGCATGTGAGGGATTTGAACTGCCAAACCTTAGAATAAAAAGAGAATAAAACAAAATGCTTATCGTTGTGTGGGCCATGGTTAGAAAGACAACTCGGTTAACTCAGTCGGTCAAGTTAACACCTCAACAATTCAAGTCATCTGCATGGTCCCTCTGCCTTTAAATGGCATGTAATTGACCACAGTTGTTTAAGAAGTAGTATGATTTTAATGTGATTAATTTTGCCGTCCTATTTAACTGAGCTCACATATGATACACCCTTAAATGGAGTACAATTTCTATTTACTGTAGGTGTTACGACAGCTTTAAAATGTCCCTGACAAGCCAAAAAAAAACATTTCACACCAACAGGGGTTTTATGCATGCAAAGGGTCCCAGACACAAACATGGTGATAAACTGTGACATATCCTTTGATTTGAATGATGCTGTTTTATTATATCAGCAACCCTCAGACATTTTTCCACAAACATACATCTTCTGCATACTTTGCCATCTGTTTGCAATAGATCCAACCTTCATCAGTTCCAGTTTCAGTCCTGATGAGGAGAAAATCTACTTTTTCTTCAGTGAAGTTGGCAGAGAGTATGACTTCATCGACAAATTTATCGTTTCTCGTGTTGCTCAGATCTGCATGGTAAGGGCAAAAAAACCTCTTGTGCATCTACATTTGTGTAGATATGTGGCACATACAAATGATTAAAGACAATTTGTGGTATTGACCAATACCACTTACAATTCTACAATTCTTGTAATCTCTCACATAATACATTCTACTCTCAGGTGCATGTTTTCATTCTCATTAATGTAGTTTCACTTTCTTTATAATTATGATCTGATTATCCCTAGTAGTGTAGTAAAATAATATTTTTTAATTTGATGTCTTTACATTTCCTCTTTGGACTTTTATTTTTAATTATGCATAAAAACATCCTCTATCTATGTATATCACTTTTACTGAAGGTGCATAATGTATGAACAGGAGGAATGATTATACCACGCAAAGACTGATTCAGTTCGCATATATGCACCTCTGCTTTCATTTAGCTGCTATGGCAAGTGCATCCTCTATTACATTTCTTTAAACCTGTTTTTACTGAATGCTAAATGCATAATCTATAAGTCTGACTTCCAAAAACCCAAAATTCTGTACTGAGTTTAGCAATTTGTGGTGCTTGATGCCTTCTTCTCCTCTCATGTGTCAGAGTGATGTTGGAGGTCAGCGGACCCTCCAGCGACGCTGGACCACGTTTGCCAAAGCTCAACTGTTGTGCCAGGCTGACAATGAGCTACCCTACAATGTGATCCAAGACATAGACACCCTCCCACCAGCAGAGGGAGCTCCTGCAGATGACACAGTCTTTTACGGCATCTTCACCTCCCAGTGGTCAGTTAACTAAAGGGCCATGATCCATACAGTACCTAATCGACATCCCCTAAAGATGTGGTGGCCTGTTTCCCCACAGCATCAACCGTGTCATTTTCTGAGGGTGGTGAAGGGAGGGAAGTTTTTCTGAACCAGCATGTTACTTGGCATTAAGTCAGAGTCTAATTTCACCTGTGACTTGTAAATGTCCGACTCATGCTGAATGCTGTTTAAAGTGGGTGTTTCCGCAAAACTTTAAATCCTTTTTCATCACATAAAAGATGAAGCCACATTTACATTAACTATATTTTTACAATACATTTTTAAACATAAAACATGAAGAATAAAGATTTAAATCATCATGTGAAAACCCCTGTTAATATGCTGTTAGTAGTAAGACTAGTGACGACAGCTGATGGTTGCAGGTTATCTTAATCAAACAACATGGCAGGTTTCCATGAGCACAACAGTTAGAAGCAGCAACTGCAAGCAACAGTTGTCTCAGAGTTGTCTCTGTGTATAGAGGTCAAATAAATGGTGATACAACCATCAACGTGTACAGTGAAAGCTGCATGTCTTACTGCACTGCTACTAACATACAACACTCTTTTGAGGACAACATACACATTTTGGATTGAGATAACGGGTAGTTTGAACAATACAGTATTGCTGTATTGTGTGCATCATGGATTTTGTCTGTAGCTACCATAATAGTGTCTTGTGTTTCTTTTCTTTTTTTTTTCCATTAACTAGGTCTGTCAACTCTGGACGGTCAGCAGTGTGTTCATTCCGCCTGACTGACATCAAATCAGTTTTCTCTGGTAACTACAAAGTCCTGAACCGGGACACATTACAGTGGAGCACACGGGTTCAAGAGAAGGTGGCAAATCCAGGAGAGGTAAATGTCCACTTTTGGTCACAATTAATATGAAAATGGAATGACAAGAAAAAATACAGTAGAACTTTATCCCGAGGGGAATTGTTGTGCAGCAGTTGCAGTACAAAGTAGGGAAAGTGCAAATAGATACATAATATAAAATAAAAAGATTGTCCATAAGGCGCAAACCAATGTACACAATGCAAGGAATGGTAAACAGGTGAACGCTTAGTATCGTAAGTATAAACTGATTAATAGTTAAGTGCAAATCCAAAACATGCCAAAAAATGTAAAATGGTAAACAAACTGGGACAAGACTGCTCATTTTTATTCCACCAAGACTGTAAATCAATAAGACATACATGCAGATATATTGGCTTTATCTGCCACATGCTGAGCTAACATTTCAACTTATTGGAGAACGTTTCGGTTTCAGATAGCGTTTTAATGGCCTAACAACTGAAATTGCCCAAGAACCGAGTTTATTACAACTCAGGACTTATTTTCACACTTTTGTCTATTTCTATGAGTAATAACATAGAAATAAAATGTAATTCAGTTACATTTTATGTTATAGCAGTGGTTCTCAAGGTTTTTACAATAATGTACCCTCTTTGAACAGTTTTTTTAAGCCATGTACCCCCTAACCAGCGCAAATTATTTTTTGTAGGAAAAAAAAAAGTCTATTTAAAGAGAACAATACAGCGATGTCAGCGATAGATTTACTAAACAACAGCCTTGTATCAGGAAAACATTTAAATGCTAATGAAAAAAGGCGACAAAAACTTAAAAGACAGGAGTTGAAAGAAGGAAGTAAGGCAAGAATAGGTCGAAAATAGTAATAAAAACTTAGCACAGTAGAAAGAAGGAAGGCAACACTAGAGCAACAAAAGTGACAAAAAATTCAAATAAACGACAAACTTCGAAAAAAGAGACAAAAACCTAGAAGAAAAAAAGACATTAGAAAAAAGTAAGGAAGAAAGGCAAGAACGAGGTCAAAACGAGCGACGAAACCTTCAAAAAAAGGTGACAAACTTCAAAAACAGCGACAAAAACTTTGAAAAAAGCGACAAACTTGGAGAAAAAAAAGACAGCAGAAGTAAATGAAAAACATTTTTGCAAAAAATATCATGTACCCCCTGCAGTCCTCCAACATACCTCTAGGGGTACACGTACCCCCATTTGAGAAACACTGATTTATAGTGTCAAATCATAACAGAAGTTATTTTTAGGATTTTTCATATAGATTAGGTTTACGCCACACTACAATTTACATAGACCCAACACTCACCACCAAGTGAATAGCTGAGATCTGGCATGGTAACATCACTAAAAGTGAGAAGGGTCAAGAAAGATAAGCAGTCAAACGATCTGACAGGTTGGGAACAAGGTAAGACACACTAATTTAGAAGAGGAAAAAGAAGGTGAACAGGAAAATGATGACACAAACTGTCTGTTGTAAACATCTGCAGATCCACTTCCTGCTTCACCTTTAAACCCAAGGGGGTAAGCGTCTGTCAACAACCCGTAGATCCTATGGCGCCATTTTGATGCTAACAAGCACTCACCCGCCGTTAGCATTCCATTCCATTGTAAAAATAGGCTAATGATTGTGTCATAACCACGCAACTTACTGTCGCATAGTAGAGGAATTACCGCATAGTACAGGATAAGCTTTCAGGCAGTTTGGACTTACATTATCTGTTTAAGTTTAATTACTAATGTTAACTAGCATTTTAGTTAGCAATAATTAGCCTGTGCCTATGTTATCTCCTTACATATACCTACGTTCTCCGTCTCTGGGGATTCCCAATCTCAATCATTGGGAATGATTGAGATTTCTCTTGGCACAGCTACCAGAAGACTTACAACTTTCAGACAGGTTGCTCACGTCACATTTACGGCGTCTCTCTCAGTTGGAGGCTGCGCAGTAATGCTCAGCGCTCACCGGAAAAGTGCTTCTAATATCCTTCACTGGTCTCCGTCCAGAGCAACGGGATCTGTTGGTCTAGTTTATATACTGTCTATGTTTAAACCGCCTGTACTTACTGTAGTTGGGTACTAGGCTTGTGCTGATTGACGATCTAATCCACTTGTGTATCAATTATTGAAGAGACAATGGATAATTGCTGATGTCCCTGCAGATTTCATGACAATTCATTTGTGGAATGTGGCAAAATATATTAATGAATTGTAAAATAATGCCAGTCAATCTGCTGTGGTAAATATTAACTTCTCTAATATGTGTTCAGATTTCGAACATGAATAAGTGTACTTCCTTTAAATGTCTGACAGGCAGCAGCTGTCACAGCTGTTTGTGAAGAGGATGACATATGAACATGTTCATCAGTGTGAGAAAATCCACTTCTTGATTTTGTTTAGTTGAATAAATGAATGGAGGGCCCCACCCCACCCACATTAGCTTTAATTCTGATCGAATTGATCCGATCAAGTGATGGACAAAACCATGAAAATAAGATCCAAGTTGTATTGAATTTAAATTATTTAATGAAAATGGTTTAATTAAAGTGCTCATATTATGCTCATTTTCAGGTTCATAATTGTATTTAGAAGTTGTACCAGAATAGGTTCATGTGGTTTAATTTTCAGAAAACCCCATATATTTGTTGTACTGCAGCTCCTCTTTTCACCCTGTGTATTGAGCTCTCCGTTTTAGCTACAGAGTGAGGCATCTCATTTCTGTACCATCTTTGTTGGGAGTCGCACATGCGCAGTAAGTACTGCTAGCTTGTCAGTTGCAGAGCATGAGGGAGTGCCATGCTAGCAGCTAGGCGAGCATTATAACGTGTGTTACAAAGTGACCCACGTTCGTCATGGAAGTAAAGGCTGGACTACAATAGAGCTGTTTGGAGCAGTTTGTGAACAGTGTTTCTCTGGAAGTTGGTAAGTCCCTTTGGGGTGGACTTTGGGCTTTTTCACTTTGTAAACCTATAACGTGCACAAAAATGAAATAACACAATAAAGGAAAGGGAAAAAGCCAAAAAGCATAATATGAACACTTTAAGTGGTTTGATTTAATTGTGAAGTGTGTTCAATTTGTATTACTGTCAAACTGCCTTTTCGTGTGGTAGTGTGGCCTGCACAACGCGTCTGACAACGCCCTGCGCTTTGTCAAAGAAAACTTCCTGGCAGACGACAGTGTGCGACCTGTTGGAAGAAGTCTGAGCATGGTGTCCACTGATCACAACTACAGCCATCTGACTGTCCAGAGAGTAAAGGGTGCCAACAGCAAACACTACACTGTCCTGTTTCTGCTTACAGGTAGGCAATGTGGGAGGCACACTACTATGACACAGTTATTATTATTAACCAAATGCTACACAAGAAAAAAAAAAACAGTAGTGCATTTTTTTGAATTTGCATCTTCAGTTTGTTCTTTATCTATAGAGCAATAATTTTTTTGTTACATTGAAACGTACAAGGTACAATTTAAATGTAATCTCTTCAGCTCCATGCCAGCTGCATGAAAGCAGTTTCACATTGTACGCGGCATGCGCTGTGCTCGCCGCTAGGTTGTCCTATTCCCAACTATATTTGTTGTGCTTGCCGCCGGGCTCAGCGCAAATTTACGTCATACATGCGCCAATATTTGAATTGACTTCACGTCTGCGTCCGGTGTTTACATCAGAGGTGCAGTACATACGACATTGTGGATGCACAGTAGTGATTTGGTGGAGACGATGTTTGTCTTTGAAACAAAAGAAAGCCTTGGCACTTGCCCTGGTTGTGAGGAGAAGACGGAGGAAGGCAGCAGGAAGAAGGGTGTGGGTGCTCGAGACCCTCAGGTCCAGAGAGCAGTTGGGGGAATTCCAGCTGGTGAAGGAGCTCCGCATTCACTGTGACCGGTTCCAGGGGTACTTTCGGCTCAACAGGGAGCAATTTGACAGTCCGCTGACGAGAGTCGGGCCTACGATTTCCCGGATGCGAACAACATTCTGAAAGCCCATTTCTATAACGGAGCATCTGGCTATTTGTCTCTCCCTGACGTGTGGCTCCAGACAAGACAGTATGGAAAGTACTTCCGAGTCTGCCCCTGCACCACTTTTTTGTTTCCTCTCCTTTATGTATCTGTCTCTTAGGTTCTTCCACCTTTTCTTACACTCCTCCTCTAAATAGATATAGATGTGTGGATTATTTTCATTTCTAAATAAAATGTTGCACTTCAACACTATGTGTCATTGCATGTTTATATACTTAAGTAAGAGGTCTGCAGTCATGGCAGTTGGGTATAATAAAGCTAAGATATGAGCCTACATTCATACATGCATCATTCATTCTCTGGAAAACACTTTGTTTAATGCATATGTGCAATTAATTCCTCCAAAACTGGAGCTTACACATTTGGAAATGGGTAGTTATTCTGTGTAAAGGCCATATATCTACCTATATACCTATATGTGAACTTCAATGAAAATGAACATGACTTGTGTCAATCAGTCCAAACATATTTTACATCATATAAATATACAAATACAATATTATTATTGTGTAATAACATCCATCCATCCATCTTCATCCGCTTATCCGGGGTCGGGTCGCGGGGGTAGCAGCTCCAGCAGGGGACCCCAAACTTCCCTTTCCCGGGCCACATTAACCAGCTCCGACTGGGGGATCCCGAGGCGTTCCCAGGCCAGGTTAGAGATATAATCCCTCCACCTAGTCCTGGGTCTCCCCCAAGGCCTCCTCCCAGCTGGACGTGCCTGGAACACCTCCCTAGGGAGGCGCCCAGGGGGCATCCTTACCAGATGCCCGAACCACCTCAACTGGCTCCTTTCGACGCAAAGGAGCAGCGGCTCTACTCCGAGCTCCTCACGGATAACTGAGCTTCTCACCCTATCTCTAAGGGAGACGCCAGCTACCCTCCTGAGGAAACCCATTTCGGCCGCTTGTACCCTGGATCTTGTTCTTTCGGTCATGACCCAGCCTTCATGACCATAGGTGAGGGTAGGAACAAAAAACTGACCGGTAGATTGAGAGCTTTGCCTTCTGGCTCAGCTCTCTTTTCGTCTAACGGTGCGATAAATTGAATGTAATACCGCACCTGCTGTGCCGATTCTCCGACCAATCTCCCGCTCCATTGTCCCCTCACTCGCGAACAAGACCCCAAGGTACTTGAACTCCTTCACTTGGGGGTAAGGACTCATTCCCTACCTGGAGAAGGCACTCCATCGGTTTCCTGCTGAGAACCATGGCCTCCGATTTAGAGGTGCTGATCCTCATCCCAGCCGCTTCACACTCGGCTGCGAACCGATCCAGTGAGTGCTGAAGGTCACAGGCCGATGATGCCATCAGGACCACATCATCTGCAAAAAGCAGCGATGAGATCCCCAGCCCACCGAACTGCAACCCCTCTCCACCCCGACTACGCCTCGATATCCTGTCCATAAATACTACAAACAGGATTGGTGACAAAGCGCAGCCCTGGCGGAGGCCAACTCTCACCTGAAACGAGTCCGACTTACTGCCGAGAACCCGGACACAGCTCTCGCTTTGGTCGTACAGAGATTGGATGGCCCTGAGAAGGGACCCCCTCACCCTGTACTCCCGCAGCACCTCCCACAGTATCTCCCGGGGCACCCGGTCATACGCCTTCTCCAGATCCACAAAACACATGTAGACTGGTTGGGCATACTCCCAGGCTCCCTCCAGGATCCTTGCGAGAGTAAAGATCTGGTCCGTTGTTCCACGACCAGGACGGAATCCGCATTGTTCCTCTTCAACCTGAGATTCGAGTGTAATAACAACCGAGTGTAAATTGTAATTTCCCCATTGGGGATCAATAAAGACTATAAATTATAATTTTTTTTAATAAAAAATACAAATATATCCTACAAATACCTGTATGGAGCTGTATAATCATCTTGGTATTTGGTTTTCGCAGCTCACAACAGTAGGCTACAGTTCTTCTCAGTTGCTTTGGCGCATTTCTCAGATCAGAGATGACAATAATGTGTAACTTAGGGAATAGTGCTCCCTTTCATGTGCATTGTTCATTAGACTATACTTACAGAGTGAACTGTTAAATATGGACAACAACACAAAGTTTCACTATCTTGGTATAAACAATGGCGTAAGGACTTAGTCAGTTTGATTCATAAATACTTGCTTTGGACACATTCATTGATACTTGCTTTGGACACAAACTAAAGATTTCCAGCAAGATACACAATTTTTCAGGTCAGTCACTATGCGGTGCAGTTTACACCAATTGTTTTAAGAAATGCACTCACTGTTGTGCAAATGCAATTATGATTTGACAAATGCACCAAAGTAACCGAGAAAAAATGTAACATAGGATTGTATTTCGGTGGAGACATATATGTTGATTTCACATAGCTAAAACACACCTGAATGATTTAAATTAAGAGGCTACAATAATCTACACAGCTGGCATGCCTATTATGGTGAAATATGCTTCCACAGCATAGTTTTGTGTCCGGGGTCTCTGTACGACCTCGAACTTGTGTCATAGCCTGTACAGCTCTGGGAGATCGCTGACGGCCAAAATCAACCTCTCGTCCATGTTCCGTTTGTGGATCCACGTGTATTCTGTGTTTTTGTTGGGTTTTTTTCCAGACACTTGAATGCACGTCACAGCGCATCGCGGCCGCTCTTGCGCGTGCCGCGGTCAAAGTTGAACCATGTTGAACTTTGACCGCGGCACGTGCAAGAGCAGCCAGTCGCAAAATGCCACTTGCGCTGCGCTTTGCTCAGCGCAGCGGCAAACGAATTCTTGCACGCGCAAGCCATTGACAATATTGGGTTTCATAGCGCAGCGCTGCCGTTTGCGCGTACAATGTGATGAAGCAGAATGTGGCCATTGGATCGGCACACAGAAAAAGAGTCACCTGGTTAAATGGCACCGGCACTCTAGGATCCAGCCAAGTCTCGGCGAAAGGACACCACAGCTCCAGACATCCCACTGGAAACCGACACAGGCACGGAGGCCACCCAGCTCACTGTCTGACGCCTGCACACTGGCTTGCAAGATGCCCAGCAGAGAAGTCGCAGTCGGTATTCTTTTCCTCCACGCCTGCCTAGGTACCCTCTCTAATGTAGAGATGGAGATGGACGCAGAGATGGTCTTGCATGTCCACGTAGTCGGATTGTCGCCATAGGTTGTAGCTGATCAGCCATAGAGATTTACTGGTGGGTAAACACGGACTCTGGGTACAAGTGACATTCATCTGTATGTATGGCAGTACACAGAAAGTTACCCCTTAAGTTACCAGTTAACTCTAACGGTAGCTAGCTAACTTAGAACAACTAACTTTGATTAAGTGAAAACACAGTGAGAGGTTCAAAGTTTAAGACGAAAACACGGACAACACCCAAAATCAAGTTCTGATTAACTTGATTTTGGGTGTTGTACATACAAAGTGCCATGGATACGCATTGCTAAGCTTATGTCCTGTAGCGACCAGCCGTCACCTGAAACCTTGCTAACCATTAGCTGGCTGAGTCGAGCTGGGATGGTTCAGACCACTGCAACCCTTCCTTGCAATGTTCTAAAACGGTTTTGTCTCCTCACAAACCACCTCGCAGACCTTTTGGTCCGAACTGGGCTTTAAGCCGCCTACACATGATAAACGATCTCTGCGCACCACTAGGTAGGGCGCAGAGCAAAGCGCAGAGAGCAAAGTGCAGCGCAGGTATTCGTCATCGAGGGTGGCAAGGAAGCTATTTCCCGTTGCTAGGTAACGGCAGCTGTTATCTCATTGGTTGCGCTTTCGAAAGGTCAGTGGCAACTAGGTCAAAGTTGAAATAATTTGAACGCAGCGCAAAGCGGAAAATCCAAGCGCATAGTTGGGCGGCACCTCTCTCCCCATAGGAAATCAATAGAACAGCCAGCGCAAAGCGATTTTGCAGCCTATCATGTGTAGGTGGCTTAAGGCATTCTTTTCCCTCATTTAGCGGCAGACTAGAGCACTCAAAGGCATATCCTGCACCTTCAGGTCCAAAAGAACTTGCATCCCCTGTTACTGAAGAAAAACCAGTACTGTCACGTTTTCGGAATTTTAGCATCAACTTGGTACAGAAATACCGGTTCTCGTGACATCCCAAGTTATCTTTGTCTCTTTCTGCTCTTACAATTGTCAGTCTGGTTAAATCATTACACAACGTTTTGTTCTCCATGTACAAAACAAACCCTTCATACAGTTAACATCTATTTGTAAAGTGACAGTCAATTTGTGGCAGGAGATTACTAACTTTTCAAGGTAGTGTGTGATGTTGATATTTTATCTGAGAACTGTGGCACCTCAGATAACAAGTTGCAATCAAAACACTCTAACCCAAAACACTACAACTGTAAACTCCATAAGGGCTGTAATGGTATTAAGTCTGTCTGTTTTATAAAGATGAACTGTGTTTTCTAACTTACTTTGTTTCAGAGTCTGGTTACATACACAAAGCAGTGCTGCTGCAGAGTGGGGCCCACATCATAGAGGAGATCCAGGTGTTTGAGCAGCCTCAGCCTGTCAAGAGCCTGAAGCTTTCCATACCTAAGGTACGCACTGAGAGGGACTTACTGTATGATTTAGTTCAAGAGATTTAGACTAGATACCATAGAGATACTAATCCAAAACTTGATGTCTGGTCATCAACAACCTCATGCACCAGCCTGTAACCCAGTGCAACAATGATACAGATAATAATGAAACATAAATGATGGTATTAATAATAAACAAAATAAATAATAAACTTCATTATCCTTTAAACTGTTGGACGAACATACAAAGAACGGATTGTGGCTGCTCAGCGCTGATGAATTGGGCATCACTTGCAACTGTTATCTCCCCCATCTCAAAGTCCGATTCACAAAATATATTGCGCTAATGATATTACAGCGCAAACACACAATAAAGTTTTGCAGCTGAGTGTGATCTTACGGTGGCCTGAGTGGCCACAACACGCAACATTAAGAACGCACGCAAATAAACCACAGCACGCAACAATAAGAAAACACACGGAAATAAACCACAGCACGCAACAATAAGAAAACACACGGAAATAAACCACAGCACGCAACAATAAGAAAACACATGCAAATAAACCACAGCACGCAACAATAAGAAAACACACGCAAATAGCCCACAACACAACGGAAGTGTTTCCAGGGGACACTTTTAAGTGATGCACACGTTCCTCAATCATTGGCGTTTCAATCAAGGGGGTAAGCCTCCTATGGCGCCATTTTGATGCTACCTAGCCCTCACCCACTGTTAGCATTCCATTGACTACCATTCATTTTGACGTCACTTTGACAGTGAATAACTTTACATCTGAAGCGTTTAAAGACTTTATTTGTCCATTGTTTATTTCTAAAGAAACACGACAATGTATAAAATGCTCTATTACCTTGTATCTCACGTTATGGCTCCGTAGCAGACGTTTTTGTAAAAATAGGCTAAGATTGTGTCATAACCACGCGATTTACTGTTGCATAGTAGAGGAATTACCGTACAGTACAGGAGAAGCTTGCAGGCAGTTTCGACTTACATTAGCTGTTCATGTTTAATTACTTATGTTAACTAGCATTTTAGTTAGCAATAATTAGCCTGTGCCTATGTTATCTCCTTACATATACCTACGCTCTCCGTCTCTGCAAGACTCGGAATAATTGAGATTTCTCTTGGCACAGCTACCAGAAGACTTACAACTTTCGGACAGGTTGCTCACGTCACATCTACGTCTTCAAGCTCAGTTGGAGGCTGCGCAGTAACGCTCAGCCCTCACTGGAAAAGTGCTTCTAATTCACTTCACTGGTCTCACTTCGTCCGCTTATCTGGTATCGGGTTGCGGGGGTAGCAGCTCCAGCAGGGGACCCCAAACTTTCCTTTCCCGAGCCACATTAACCAGCTCCGACTGGGGGATCCCGAGGCGTTCCCAGGCCAGGTTGGAGATATAATCCCTCCACCTAGTCTTGGGTCTTCCCCGAGGCCTCCTCCCAGCTGGACGTGCCTGGAACACCTCCCTAGGGAGGCGTCCAGGGGGCATCCTTACCAGATGCCCGAACCACCTCAACTGGCTCCTTTCAACGCAAAGGAGTAGCGGCTCTACTCCGAGCTCCTCATGGATGACTGAGCTTCTCACCTCATCTCCAAGGGAGACGCCAGCCACCCTCCTGAGGAAACCCATTTCAGCCGCTTGTACCCTGGATCTTCCTTCCTGCCTTCTGGCTCAGCTCTCTTTTTGTCACAACGGTACGATAAATTGAATGTAATACCGCACCCGCTGCGCCTATTCACCGACCAATCTCCCGCTCCACTGTCCCCTCACTCGCGAACAAGACCCCAAGGTACTTGAACTCCTTCACTTGGGCTAAGGACTCATTCCCTACCTGGAGAAGGCACTCCATCGTTTTCCTGCTGAGAACCATGGCCTCCGATTTAGAGGTGCTGATCCTCATCCCAGCACTCGGCTGCGAACCGATCCAGTGAGTGCTGAAGGTCACAGGCCGATGATGCCATCAGGACCACATCATCTGCAAAAAGCAGCAATGAGATCCCCAGCCCACCAAACTGAAACCCCTCTCCACCCCGACTACGCCTCGATATCCTGTCCATAAATACTACAAACAGGATTGGTGACAAAGCGCAGCCCTGGCGGAGGCCAACTCTCACCTGAAACGAGTCCGACTTACTGCCGAGAACCCGGACACAGCTCTCGCTTTGGTCATACAGAGATTGGATGGCCCTGAGAAGGGACCCCCTCACCCCATACTCCCGCAGCACCTCCCACAGTATCTCCCGGGGGACCCGGTCATACGCCTTCTCCAGATCCACAAAACACATGTAGACCGGTTGGGCATACTCCCAGGCTCCCTCCAGGATCCTTGCGAGAGTAAAGATCTGGTCCGTTGTTCCACGACCAGGACAGAATCTGCATTGTTCCTCTTCAACCTGAAGTTCGACTATCGACCGAACCCTCCTTTCCAGCACCTTGGAGTAGACTTTACCGGGGAGGCTGAGAAGTGTGATACCCCTGTAATTGGCACACACCCTCTGGTCTGCCACTCCTTAGGCACCATCCCAGACTTCCACGCAATGTTGAAGAGGCGTGTCAACCAAGACAACCCCTCCACACCCAGAGCTTTAAGCATTTCTGAACGGATCTCATCAATCCCTGGGGCTTTGCCACTGTGGAGTTGTTTAACTACCTCAGCAACTTCCACCAGGGCAATTGACGACAATCCCCCATCATCCTCCAGCTCTGCCTCTACCATAGAGGGCGTATTAGTCGGATTTAGGAGTTCCTCAAAGTGCTCCTTCCACCACCCTATTACCTCCTCAGTTGAGGTTAACAGCGTCCCATCCTTACTGTACACAGCTTGGCTGGTTCCCCGGTTCCCCCTCCTGAGGTTGCAAACGGTTTTCCAGAAGCACCTTGGTGCCAACCGAAAGTCCTTCTCCATGTCTTTTCTGAACTTCTCCCACACCCGCTGCTTTGCCTCTTTCACAGCAGAGGCTGCAGCCCTTTGGTACCTTGCAGCTGCCTCCGGAGTCCTCTGGGATAACATATCCCGGAAAGAAACCGAGACTGTGCGTAGAGGTAAGCCCCACCAGATCTAACCGGTAGCGCTCCACCTCCCGCACAAGTTCCGGCTCCTTCCCCCACAGAGAGGTGACATTCCATGTCCCCAGAGCCAGCGTCTGCTGCCCGGGTCTGGTCCGTCGAGGCCCCTGACCTTCACTGCCACCCGTGTCGCAGCGCACCCGACCCCAGCGGTTCCTCCCACAGGTGGTGGGCCCATGGGATGGAGAGATGGATTCTTGTGTCCCTGTGAAACAGCATCTCGTGTTGCCAAAGTATTGTCCCAATACACAAGTTCGCATTTCACCAAGAACAGTTAAGATTCCCGGAAATGTTCTTGACCCATTTTACCGAGGATGCATTGGTTGGTAACTTGTATGAACTTGGCAGCACCTGTATCCCAACATTCATTTTGGCATTTAACAAGGGTCCGGTTTCCGGTACATAGACAGACCAACAACAGGACAATTTTTACTATTTTCGCCATTTTATTCATCACTAAATTCACTTCTGAGAACGTTTTAGGCGAGAAATGAACTGTTTAGATTTCGAATATAGGCAGTCTTGCGTCAATTGTTGCCGAATTGACAATTTGCTTCAAAGTTTTCGGAATAGAGAAGCTCCATAAAGTTATGCGACAGCCATCTAGCGCCTGCCGGGGCCACTAGCTCATCGCTCGGACAGTCATGCTCAGAGACCCCGGTGTAAGAAGGAGGTCTCTCATGTCGCCGTTGACGGATCGTTTGTTTAAACATCACAACACATGTCCATCATAAGATTAATGGGAACTTGTGATTAGCTGCTTTTTTTCACAAGCGCCTGCAGGCTTAACAACCTCGCTGGCCGGCCGTCACAAACACACACACACACACACACACACACACACACACACACACACACACGGCCACACGGCCACAGTGCAGCAGGCAGAGGCGGGGGAGAGAGAGATACTCATTTCTCTTCGGGAGACTTGTTTTAATTATGACTCATTATACTCATTATTATGAGTATGGTATTTAGTTCATACTTTTATTGGTGTGTTTGTTTTCTGATTTATTAGAAGTTGAGTTTCAGTCTGTATGATAAATGAACAGTTGTACATAAAGTGGTAAAATGCTATGGCATGTTATGTAGACTAAAGGGAAGACACCAACCTTTATAATTTGAATTGCTAATTTCCATCTGTTGTCCCTGGGCATATATAACACTAATAGGGACACCTAGGACACACCAGTGCATAGGCCTACTTCTTTTTATAATTTAAACTGACTTAAACTAATACACTAATAGTCAGGATCATGTTCCACTCTTTTGAATAAGTTAGGGGTGTTTGAGCTAAACCATAAACCATAAAATTAAAGCTCAATAAGTTTTATTTTTCAATATTATTGCAATAGTTGTAACATTGTGAGGTTTTCTGGTCTGGAGATTGTTTAAATACAAAGTGATTATATTGTGGTTTTTATTTCTAGCTGTTATTTTGGAGCACTGCAGGTAGCCTCTGTGCTGGGGGTGTTGCGCAAAACCAGCAAGAACGCATCGTCTCAAACTGTTAACAGCGTTTTCGATGCTTGTGAACTTGCAAACTTCATTCTTCCAAGAACAACCGGCAAGAACGTTCTCCCCAAGAACACAAGTCCGTTCTTTGCATTCTTGAGATTGCAAAGATTGAGAACTCCGCATCTCTGCAGATGTGGCGTTTGCATCAATTAAGTGTCCCCTGGAAACACTTCCGTTGTGTTGTGGGCTATTTGCATGTGTTTTCTTATTGTTGCGTGCTGTGGTTTATTTGCGTGTGATTTCTTATTGCGTGCTGTGGTTTATTTGCGTGCGTTTTCTTATTGTTGAATGCTGTGGTTTATTTGCATGTGTACCTTATTGTTGCGTGCTGTTGTATATTTCTGTGAGTTTTCTTAATGTTGCGTGTTGTGGCCTCTCAGGGCCACCGTATGCTACTCAATTTTAGACAATATGTGTAGTAGGGGGTCCCTGCTCATCTCTTTTTCAGGTCAGGGGTCCTTGGCCTAAAAAAATGTTTAAGACCCCTGGTTTAAACAGTTTTGTTCTCATTCTGTCCCACTGCAGGCTATGATCTATGTTGGCACATCAGAGGGTGTGGTGAGGGTTCCAACTGCCAACTGCTCTTTCTACTGGACCTGTCCTCAGTGTGTTCTGGCCCGAGACCCCTTCTGTGGTTGGGACCCTGCCAGCAAGGTCTGTGTAGAGGCCTCCAACACCCAGACTAGTCTGTGAGTACCACACGATTTTGCCATTATTATGTTTAAAATGTCTCATATTATGGAAGGTTATGAGGATATATGATACTGCTGTTAAAATAAAGAACATATTTAGGCTATAAAATAAATTGCACGCTAGTGGAACAACATCCCACTACAGAGCAAGTTCAAACTAGGGCTGTCAAGCAATTTACAACATAATCTAATTAATGACATAGTTTGTGATTAATGATTCTAAATTAGTTGCATATGTCAATATTTGCCTTAATCAATAAATAGGCATTATTAAGGCTGCACCCGAATATTTGTCTCCATTTCAGCTCAATGTGAAAGTCTACTGCATTATACTTTACGGTTGCTTTTCTCTTCCCTCCTTTGATCTGTGTTATTGGCGATAACACACACACACACACACACACGACTTGGCAGTCCCCTAACTTGTTGCTTTCACTATCAATATTAGCTGCTCTGTTTCAACAATGTTTGGCTTAAAAAATATGCATGCAAATTAAAATCCACCGTGGTGTTCGGTCGGGATAAAGCTGTGAGCAGAAGTCCGCTAGGCTAATTCATACACTGAAACACTGCAGCGGTATCCCATCCATCTCAGCCGGAAAAATGAACGAACAGAGAAATGTCGAGTTAAGGCACTGATACACCAAGGAGATCATCGGTCCAAGTTGGGCCAACCATGAGCATCTGTCGCCCTAGTTTTTGCGGCGTGTCCTGCATCAGCCTTTTTTTAGAATCAGTGTTAGCTTTCAGCTCAACGAATTAGTAAACAAGGAGAAAATCGGTAGTTAGGAAAGCAAACAAACGACTGTGAGAGCACACATAGAAGGCTTTTCTCATTTTTCATCTCATCTGATCAATCCAATACACATGCTGTCTAAACTGGCCAAAAATAACATTTGAATGTTCCTTCTAAAACAACATATGTTTGAACGATTGGAATTTTTGCATACTTATGGATGGCAAACGTAACGAGATACATACAACTACTTGTGTATATTTATTTCAACATCAACATGTCTTTTAAAAGATCTGCATACCTACACATTACAAATAAACTAATGTCCTTAACAGTTAAACCTAATATGAAGACCGTAAACAGCACCCACCACGGTGCAGAGAGATATCTCTGCACCGTGGTGGGTGCTACAATAGATCTCCACAGCACTGTTGAGTAAGGTCTGGCTCCTCCACACATACATTCCTGGGTAGGAGAAAAAAAAACACTCTGTGTTTGCATTTCTTTAAACCAATCACAATCGTCTTGGGCGGCGCTAAGCTCCGGTCCCAGCGATGGTGGCTTTGCAAAATGATCTCAGGAAGGAACTTGTTTTGGTGGAACGGTGTTAGACAGCAGTAACACACATCGCCGGAACATCCGACAGCGCCGGCATTTATCCTGGAAATGAATTGAGTCATCAAGATGTAACAACTTAAAGCAACACCAAAGCACTTTTCCTCTTCGGTCCCCCTACAGGTTGTAAGCGGAATTGTCCATTGTAGTTTCTTATGTCTCATTCGAACTACAGATCCGCTACCCGCATAGTGCGGTTATAGCCGATAGAGGGCCTCAAAGCGAATTCAGAAGTGTCGTTCACCCTGTTAGAGTTGATGAACCACTGAAACAATTTTGGAAACATTATTTTAAGGTACAAAGAATCTTTGGTGTTGCTTTAATGTTGTCACTCACACGCTCTTGTCACATCATAGGAGAGCACATTGCTATTGCCAGATGAGTCACAATTTTGTTCGGCTCAATTTGTGCGTTACTAAGCCAACCTTGCCTCGTATCACAAAGGCACACAGCTAGTAAAGGCTAACTTATTTTGCAACATTAACATCTCAATTTCCCTACGTGATGCATTCAACGTGAGGATAAGACTAAACTTGCTGGCTGGATGAGTAATGGCTTTTCTACTTCTAGAGGGGTTTGTGCCGCCGTTCCGCCTTCACTGCTCCGCGTCCTTTCCATTGTTGCCGTCCGTGCCGGGCCAGCCCTGCTTTTTTTGTTGTTGTTGTAGTTCAGGTTTTAAAGGGTATATTTTCAAAAGTGTGTGTTGTGGGAAAAAAAACAAGAATAATCAGTCAGCATCTTTCTTTAATAGTGATTTTTCTGTAATTTATCAAAATAAGCATGTTATTTTGCCAGTTCTAGTTCAAGTAAGGGTTAATGCCCGACGGGGTGTCCATTGTCAGGTATTAATGGACGACGGCAAGGCAAAGTAGCGACCTGATCAGTGAAGGGGATGACGTTATTGGCTGTGAAACAAAGTCAGTTCAGAGGGGCAGTGTACCTTACTTTTTGCAGCTTGTGTGTTAGCGCCATCCTGTGGTGTTTAGAGGAAGAGGCACTGAAGCACTACAGTGTTGTAAATAACAGATTCACATTTTCTTTTTCTTTTCATTAATGTAGAACAGTAATCAGTAGGGTTGGGTACCGTTTTGGATTTTTACGATTCCGATGCCAATCCGGAACTTTTAAAACGATTCCGATTTCTAAACCGATTCTTGAAAAACTGAAAAATGACATCAAAGAAAGGCTCTTTTATGGAGTTTTTTTAAATAGAAAATTATTTAACTTTAGCAATATATTAACGTTTTAAAGTACTTAAATATATAATAAGTAAACTTAAGTCACCTAATAATAACAATAATAATAATAATAATAATTTATACTTATATTACAATACTATACTATACTATGTTAATCCTGCTAGGGGAAATTACAATACCTAACACATAACTACAATAATTTAACAAATAACAGTTACACTATTAACAAGTAACAACCAAATAAATGTTAAGTTGGTATGCCAACCAGCTTCAAACTTTAGCAGTTCTTTTGCAGAAAGATGACATATATTTTATTATCTTGACCATATCAAGATACTACACCTCTCCTGACTTATGGCATGTCCTGCACAGGAGAAACCTCTCTCAGATGGTGTCCCAGAGGCCTGTACACACAGGGAGGAGTTTGAAAGGGCACACTCACCCACCACCAGGCTCCAGGATCTTGAACGATAGACTAGCAGAGCGAGTGTAATATGTTTACTAGCGATCACGTGCAGTGAAAGGTTAATATGCTTTTACGTCCGTTTTGGTGAACCCAGAAGGTAAATAAGGCATTTTAAAAGTAGCCTACATTTACGATAGCTAGCTAACAGTAGACTACAGAGAAAGTGTGATATTTTTACATCCGTTTTGGAGCGTGTGCAAAAAGCCGTCTATCAGCTGTGATTGTAGAGCGCATGTCGCAGAATAGCGTGGACACGCGCTTCACACCGCAAGTGGGCACGTGCGTCACTCAGCAGAAAAGAGAGAAAAAAGATTCTGCCACTGTCCGGAGCGACAGAGGGACAATATTTCAGTCAGAACTGAAATGAGGAACCGAAATTTGCGATCTAATCCGGTCCGAATACTACCGTTTGCGTAGGAACCGGTTCCATAGTGGAACCAGGTTTCGGTACCCAACCCTAGTAATCAGTCACTGGAACTCCTTTAGTAAGTGTCCTATAACACTTTTTTTTATTTGACACCCTGCAGCCAATCAGAATCCATGATACCATGATATAAACAAACAATAAAGTCCCTTTCTATTGATGGAAATGTTGTAGCCTGTGAATACAACTGATCATCCCCTTCCTTTGTGTAGCTTTACTAGAATTAGGCTAGCCAGAAAAGAGACAAAAGTCAGGCAATTAAACAAAAATTACCTCTAACCAGTCGACTAAGTCTCTCTGTCCCACTTTAACCAGTCCACTCAGCCTGTCCCTCCTACTGCACACAGAGGCTCAGGAGTCACATATGGGATTATTGTCAAAAACAACAGAAATGCCTCACTGAAGATAAGTGACCTCTGAGAGATTCAGCATGACCATGTTACCATTTAGCCAGACACAGCATGCACCGGTGATTTATGATCATGTCTAGATGGTAACCCAAGATTTGTAAAAGTCTCACAAGATGGTTTAGGTTAGGCATAGACCTTATTTATTATTACACATTATTATAAGGTAGATAAATTAGGTTATATATTGACCTAGAATGGTTAAGGTTAGATCATTAATGTTAGTCATTGACCTTGAATGGCTGGTTAGATGATTTAGGTATTTTTAACCAGCTTTGTGTTATAACATTGTGGGTAGTTTGTTTGTATGTACGCGAGTGGTTACTTCGCTAAGCTCTCCTAGCTTTTTAGTGGGCAAAATGAACACACAAAATGGCAAGAAAGGAAATATTCTTACACCTAAACAGAAAAATACGACCTGCAGCTGCAGTCTTCCTCTGCCTTTCTCTGGCTGAATACAGTTGAATATCCTGTCAAAACACTGTAAATAAATCTCGCCCATAACACTCTCTTCGCTTGTTTTCAAGAACAAGAGAACAGAACAGGAAAGAATGTGAATGGTATTGTGCCCCCAGCTACCAGCGCTAATGTAGCTTGTAGTTCTACAGTTGCAGCCAGCTGAACCTCAGAGACAGAGAACATGAATATCCCTCATTCAGTTAGATAGAGATAAGTCAAATTATACCTACGTCATTGGCATGCCGTATTTGGAACATTCAAATACGGCAATATTTACGTCATTTGGACGCTGCTTTGCATTCTGATATTTGCACTTATTTTCATTTTGCTCTAAAGTTCTTAATAAAATGAGAAATACTTGTTTTCACACAGTATATATGCTACTGGATGTGTGTATGTATGTGCTGCTGGATGTTTTGTTAAAAAACTCTTCTCATTTTAGGTAATTACACACACACACACACACACACACACACACACACACACACACACACAGAAGGAAACAAAAAAAATATGCCTATAAAATAGGAAATGGAAGTGGCTGCTGATGGCCATTTAATATTGTACCAGCATTCTTTGTTGACTGTATTTCTCCGTCCTCAGAGGCCAGGACATAGACAAAGGGAATGTTGAAGAGGCATGCAACAGTGTTTCATTTACACATAGAGCCAGATTTGGTCCAAACAAACTGCCTGCAGGTAAGTGTCACTTATTTCAATTGCTTTCCTTTTGCTAAAGCTGGTTACATACTCCATAAAAGAAATATTGACAGGATACAGGATTCATGCTAGACATGTTCATCATAGCAAAATGTATTATTAAAAATGGCAGTAAGAGCTCATGATATACCTTTTTATCTGTTTCAATATTGGATCCATTAACATGCTGTTTTAATATAGACTTTTCTACGTTTCACTCTGTTGTTAGAACACACATTACACTAGAGCTTAGATCGGGCCCAAAAAATCAAGCCCGACCCTACCCGTGCATGTTGCGTCCGAGCCCGGCCCGGCCTGAAACATGAGACACACGACAACCGAGCCCGATTTAAACCTGACAATTTTTTAATACGTGGGCCGTTATAACTGACGTTCTCAACTACAATTTCAAGTTGTTTGAACTACAGAAATCTGTTTAGAATTATCTTAATAAATACAGGTAATGCAACAAGGACGAAGCATGTAAACTGCGCTGTTTGTTTATTCAGAATGGAATGGATCGCAAATGGATCCGAATGAAGAAACGTAAAAGAAAACTCAACCCTAGCTCCCTCAGCCGAATAGTGTGGGTAACAGATAAAGGCAGCAACATAATCAAAGCCCTGGAACCATATAGGAGACTTTCTTGTCTCAATCACCTAATTAATACTGTCCTTCGGCACGTTCTGCATGCTGACGCACTGGCCGTGAACAGTGCTGCAGATGGGGGAGACGTGATTTAGCACAGTTTACCTCACACTCAAGTCAGTGCAGGACATACACCCAAAGCTACGAGAGAAGCTGGAGAGGCATAGCTTTCTCCCCACCGAATAAGGCTAATGAAGTAATGATTAAAGAAACACAAATGCTTGATCAAGGGCCTGGCCCGGCCCGAGGATAGCGGCGGAAAATATCGTCCGGTTCGGGCAGATAATCTAAACTCTACATTACACACAGTACCTATACATGCACAAATGGAGAGATGTCAGAGTGAGGGGGCTGCAGCTGTCAATAGACAGGCGCCCCAAGCAATTGTGTGTTCGGTGCCTTGCTCAAGGGCACCTTGGCAGGTGAACTGGCACCTCTCCAGCTACCAGTCCACCACCGTACTTTGGCCCGTATGGGGACTTGAACCAGCAGCTCTCCGGTTCCCAACCCAACTCCCTACAGACTGCGGTATTGCCACCCGAAAGAGAAGATAAGAACTTTAAAACCAGTGGAAACGCTGTGTAGTGAGACACTGTTTCTAAATGACCAACACATCTTTGACATTTCTGTTCAGACACTGATAATTCACAATGTCTGGCGTGTAAGCTATGGCTTATGGCAGATATCGTATATGGGCCAATTTATCAGGGTTTTTCCTGGCTCAGAATGGGCCTTTGGGGTGACACTTATGGGGGATCTGGGGGTCATCCCCCAGGAAATTTTGAGCGTCAAAGACTTAATTTCCTGCATTCTGATACATTTTTAGGCACCAATTTATGGTGAAAACGTCTTTATTAATGTTAAGGAAAACACAAAATTCTGCTGGCAGGTTATAATTCCAAATATAAAATACAATGGAATACTATGTATTAAAAATATGAAAGATGAATACATCTACTGTCCAGTATAGTCAGCAGAATGTTTAGTTGCATATACTGTATAAGCAAAGGAATGAAATGCTGACTGACAAGTAGTAGGATATTATTTTAAAAGATGCTACCTGAATCAAACCAACTGTATATTTCATGTATATTGAGGTTTTTGGAATTCATGTTGAAAATTTTGGACACCGATGTCCATTTGTGTAACATTTAACTTTATTGTAATTTGTTATTTGTATTAATGTACATTCATGAGGCATGTTGAATGGATTTCTTAATATTACTCAACATTGACACCTATGCAAAACCAGTACATAAACAATAACTACAGAGAGAATGGTTAATGACGTTTAATAGGTTTTATTGAATGTATTTAACAATATCATTGCAGAGGGATTGCTGTGATTTATTGCTTATATTAGTGGAAACACGAAAGCAACATGTCATCTTCCGGAAACCACAGAAAAAGGCACACTCTTCTTCTTCTTCTTCTTCTTCTTCTTCTTCTTCTTATTCTTCTTATTATTATTACAGTCCTGAACCAGGAAGTCCTGTGTCTCATATACCTCCACTTCCTCCTGCTGCAGTACTTCCAGCTCATCATCCAAGTGCACAGCCACATTGGTCTCCTGCGTGACCGAAGATGTGTCCCCATCAGCTAGGCTTACCATAGTGGCCATCTCCTTGAGAGACTTGTGGTGAAGCCTTCCTCTCCTCCAAGAGTCCCTTTTCCAGCTCCTCAGAGGAAAAGGCCTTAAGAGAAGCCTTCCTCTTCTCCAGAAGTCCCTCTTCCTGCTGAAGGTGAGCCTGGCTGGATGCACCAAACTGCACTTTGTGGTCCATATTCTGGACGGCACAGTCTTGAACCAGGGTTTTTCCTTTCCTGTATGTGTCCTCAGTCACATCATTTGGCATAAAATCTACCTCTTTATCCAGAGAGATCCGTGGAGAAGCCTCCCTTTTCCCCAGAAATTCCTCTTCCAGTTGAAGGTGAGCCTGGCTGGATGCAGCAAACTGCTCTTCATGGTTCATATTCTGGACGGCAGAGTCCTGAACCAGGGTTTCCTCTTTTCTGTATGTGTCCTTAGTCAACCTCATCATCCAGAGAGACTTGTGCAGAAGTTTCCCTCTCTTCCATGATTCTCATGTCCAGCTCCTCTGAGGAAGTGATCTCAAGAAAAGCCTTCCTTTCCTCCAGAAGTCCCTCTTTTCTGTATGTGTCCTCAGTCACATCAATTGGGAAAGTGTCAACCTCTTCGTCCAGAGCAACTTGTGGAGAAGCCTCCCTCTCCTCCACGAGTCCCTCTTCCAGCTCCTCCAAAGGAGAGACATCCAGAGAAGTCTACCTCTTCTCCAGAAGTCCTTCTACCAGTTGAAGGTGAGCCTGATCCATCTGCTCGTCATTGTGTATATTGTGGACGACAGAGTCCTGAACCAGGGTTGCCTCTTTTCTGTATGTGTCCTCTGACGCATCTTTTGGCATAAAGTCTACCTCTTTATCCAGAGTGACCCATGGAGAAGCCTCCCTCTCCTCTACGAGTCCATCTTTAATCTGGAAGTGAGCCTGGCTGGATGCATCAGTCTGCACTTCATGGTCCATATCCTGGATGGCAGAGATGACACCCTCTGTAGCATTGTAATAGCTTTAATCATAGTTCATCAGCTTGAAGGACTTGGAGCACTTGTCAAACCTGTTATCGATGGCTTCGACCATGTATTGGGCTTCTTTGGTTTTAGAAAGTCTTCCAAACCGAGAGAGGCAGGGAAATGCTGAGTTAGTCAGCAGTTTGCCAACCTTAACACTGGCAGCTTCACTCTTGTTTTCCCGCTCTGGTTCCTCCAGGAGGAACTTGAGAGCAGTGTCCACCACCTCTGGTACTAGCGCCGCAGCACTCTGTTCAAGCTCCAAGAGCTCTACTGGTTTTGCGTCCCCTGCAGAGAGCAGGCCGCTGGCGATCTGAATGCCACCAAAGATTTGCAGCAGCTTGCTGTGCAGGGCTGAAAGGTAGGTTTGTGCATCCTTTTCTGCTTTTGGATGGACGACAGAGACAAACATCTGAAGGCCCTCCAGTGTGACCTTTCTGTTGAAAAGCTGGGAAAGACACTCTTCTTTGTCCAGCTCATCCAGGAGCTCTTCTTCCATCTGACTGAGACAGAAGAGTCTTGCTGTGGTCCAGGCCTGTCAACACCACTCTTTAGTTAGTCTCAACAGGACTGTAGCTGAATCAAGTTAAACTTTTTTTGACATTTAAATATCGCTCTTATGTCTGAGGATCCTCTATATTTTACTCACCAGTTCAGCTGTGAACAGATGATCAATCACTGTCCTCTCAATTATTTCCTGAAACTTGTAAACATAAAAAGAGTGTATCTCATTGGTAAAATAGCTCTAATGTAATTTTCCATATGAGTTACATCAATAATCAGTTTGACTCTCTTCCAGGAAGCTTCTTCCTGTCAGCAGCCAGGATTCATGTCTCTGACAGATAATCAGGAAGTTCTTGCTTCATGAGCAGAAACTGCCTCAGCATCATTTTCTGCAACACAGATTGAGTACAGCACAGTTTGAAGCAGCTCACAGAAACACCATATTACATAATGTAACATAAATATAAACAGTGCACCTTTACATTTACACAAACTCACTTCTGCTTTGTAGTGGTGTCGCTCTTCCACTGAAAAAGAGGACAGTCTCATTCTTTGGACTTGTTCAAAAATGAAGTGGGTGTCCATTTTGAAGAGAAGTCAAGTTTGGAACAAAGTAGTGAACAAGACTTTTTAGAGGGTTTGTATAGCTGAGCAGTCAGATAAGATGAAATAAGATAAAATGAGAGAGTTTCTGCAGCTGAACCTGAAGCTCACAGAGAACGGAATGTACAGCTATTACATCAACATCATCATAATAGGGAAGGTTCTGTCACATAATCCAACATGCAAATTAGAGAACCAAAAACCTAAATAAGTGTTATAAGTTCCATCTATTTATTTTCAAATAAGCATCTAATTTAAGAGTTTACAGAGTTCACATCTTTAATGCCACACGTGTCCACTGATTACAGACAAAGTATTACTTTTTGAATATATTACATTATATATATTTTTACAACTACATGATTATTCCATTAATATTAATGGTCCAATAATATAACCCAGACAGGGGTAATTCTGCATAATATGTACTTTTACTTTTGATACTTTAAATACATTTTGCTGAAGCGACTCAGCTTGGTAGCGTTGCATTTCCGCCTACTCATTTCCCCCTACTCATTTCCTGGTTCTCCTCCATAAACAACATGAAATCAAGGAGAGGGTTAACTTTTACTGCTACAGATTTTCGACCGTGGTCAGAAAGCACAGGAGAGACAAATCACCATCACTCGCTCTACCGCACACTCCCCATGCACACACACATGCTGGCCCTGTTATTCTCTTAAAGAGATTTATGCACACACCAACACACAAGTATAAACTTCATGCCACTTACGTAGGCCATGGCTTTAAGCCATAATCAGGCTTGAAGCCTGATTTATGGTTCACTGCAAACGGAGATCCCATTTAGCACTAGCTTCACAGTGGAGCATTCAGGTCCGGTGAAAACAATGCAGCTTTTAGCTGGAAAATCAGACGCTTTTGCGCTCGTAATTTTCCTTTGGCGCTGGCTATAAACTAGTGCTGTCAGTTAAACGCGTTATTAACCCATTTTAACAGCGTCAATTTTATTTATCGCGAGATTAACGTTCTTTTTGGCATAGAAAACTTTTTTGTTTTTTTCACATGCTGTTGCAGCAACTAGTAACGTTAGAAAAACTACAACACCACACCGGATCTAGCTAGACCGGAAACACACTTGCTTGAGCACGGCGCACACACTTGTTTGGGCTTGCAAGCCAGCCAAAGAGTAGTAGGCTAACGTTACGTTTTGAGTGGATGGCGAGCGCGAGACGCCGAAATGGATGCCAATAAGATTCTGAATGGAAAGTTTACTTTTAAAAAGTTGCCAAATGGTTCCATTGACAAGACCAAAGTGATCTGTGTGTTTTGTCGTTGTGAACTGAGCTATCATCGCAGCACGTCCAGTCTGAAATACCACTGATGGCCAAGCACACAGCTGATGCGAATTCTCCGCCCCCTCATCAAAGCCAGGCGACAAAAGCACAAAGCAAGCCGATCCACTTTTCCATGTTGCTAAGAGCATTAAAATGAGAAAAAATAATTGGACAGAAAGAAATCTAGGGACATTTAGAATAGATAAAAATGTGCGATTAATTGCAAGTTAACTATGACATTAATGTGATTAATCGCGATTAAATATTTTAATCGCTTGACAGCACTACTAGGGTTGTCAAACGATTAATTTTTTTTAATCGCTGAATTTCTATCGTTAATCGCGATTAATTGCATTGCATTACTATTATTTTGCATTTCAGAACAGTTTTTAAGTACATATTAACAATCGAAAGCAATTTTTACCAGTGTATCTTGATTGGGAATCAAATTAATGCAAAGAAAGTTACTTTATGAACTTGATTTTAAGATTTGTAATTATTTATTTACTGTAAACAAAAGAAAAATGTGTGAATCTGTCATTATTGCACAATTCCTCCAAGTACCTAAGTAAAAATCCCTATCCTTACTAGAGTCAATATAGTGTTTAGTAACTCCTAAATAATGATTACTCATTGACGTCCAGTGATCACCGGTTAATGAGACAGCTGTTCCAGTTGGGCTGCTTTCTCCGTGTTGTACAGGCTGTGTATCCGTGAAAACTACTGTCACCCTCGACGGCAACGAGACAGGTCAGACAGCCCAGTCTCATGGCAGTTCGTGAAAAACAACACAGGAATTTCACCCGGGCGAGTGGGACGCTAGTCCCGCGTGTGGCGTTTTGTTTCCCCGTAGTCTTGCTAATCACAACCGTCCCGTTATTGTTGCACGTCCCCAGCGGCCGTCCCCCGCTGTGGCTTTTTGACAAAATGTAAATAAAGAAATGTCACAAAAACATACTTTCCGATGTTTTGGGCTCACTCTCACTGAATCACGAGGTTATGAATGCATGGTGATATTTTTGCAAAGACCGAGATTACCTCATTATAGACGATGCAGCTCTTCTGTCTCTCCTCTCCCGTGCTGCTGCTGGGGCATTTGGGTTAAGTGGCATCGGCATATGCAGTTCAACATCACATCTCCTTAAGTCCTCCCTAATATTTCCTCATTTATGTCATCAACACATCCATGATTCATGGAAATGTGTAAAACAAGGTAATTTTTTTCCTTGTATTTATGTATGGTTTGCAAAAATAGGAACTGCTGGGTCCGTGAGATGAGAGAAGCAAAGTGTACGCACGGTGTGCACACTCTACATCACGGCCAAGCATGTGCCCTTAAAATAGCGTCTGAATAACGCACCACTGACTTTAGACTAGGTTTTTCCTGGTCTGTGGCGGAATTGTTTTCTGAAACTGCAAAATAGCACTAGGGAACGTTTGCGCTGGAACACACCTCCTCTTTTTGCTGAACCGCCCCCGGGAGCGCAAGTTCATTCCCTAATTTACCGACGTGAGTCTGTGGAGGGAAAAGTGCGTCGGGTGCAAAATAGAATCATACATGCGTTGGTATACAAAGTCAATTGCGCTGGTTGCGAGATAGGGCCCACTGTTTTGGTAAGCACACTTTGTGTGGAGTATGTAACAATTGCTTGTGAATATAATGAGTTTTCATTTCCAAGTTAGCCAGTGTGTTATTTATCAGTGGAGACCGTTTTCAACACTTTTCATCCATTCCTTCCAGTTGCAGAGTTCGCTGGTGCTAGGCTAGCACAAGTCAGCAGTAACTGCTAGCCTGCCAGTCTTACCCACTCCACAGCACACCTGAGGAAAATAAATTACGCCAGACTATCAATGTAAATGTCTGTGTTGATAGAATAATGTTTGAAATAAAACTACCCTTGCATCGCATTGCAATAGTTATACTTTGTTCCCTGTAGTTGGTAGCATAGGCTACAGCAGCGGCTGAGTGATATTACCTAGGCTACTGAGAAAGCTGGTTTATGACAATCACGCAAGTTTATTTACCTGCCGCTGTCACTCATTGCTACAGAAGCAGAGTACATTGCACGTAACGTTACCGGTACATGAAAGCACAGGGGCTAGCAATTTGCATGTAATCTGTCCGAGCTTCCATTACTTTTCTGTCAACGATTACCTAAAGTTAGCGGTTATCCCAGCCAGGTATCTACCAAGAGTGTAGCTATACCGTTAGCTAACGTTCTTACTCTCCACAATGTATTGAACTGTAACGTTATCTCCATTAACATTGTCAGTCTCAATCTATCAGTAACAGCTAGCGTCACTGTGTCCACGTTCGGACACTTATTGGCTAACGTTCTATCAAAATATCTGTTCAAATACAAATATAAATGATCTATTAATGTTTTCAGTTAATTTAATGGTGTAAAACTAAAGTGTAACTTCTTACCTTTCTAACGGTATATAGTTTTAACTGTTTACTTTAGCTTTTACTTTACAAGAGCCGGCTAAAGTACGCTATCAACGGTGAATTAGCCGTGCGCTACCCTTGCCATAACCGGACACCCCTATCTCCTCGCTGTAAACACTGGCCGTTGCTGGTTTTTTGGGAAGTATTAAGTCCCATCAATGCTGTCAAAACTACCGGATCGTACTTCCGTTCTTCACAATAAAATTACATGCTTCAACAACTCTGAACTATGCAATAAAAGCTCCTTAATTTCCAGTACAGTAAAAATAGAAACTTTTTAGAGGAAAAGATCGTCGCCTGAGCATTCTTACTTCTTTTACTCATCAAAGTAACTTTCATATACTAATTAGACATATAAATGTCCATGTACATATAGGAAAATTCATACGTAGGGTATAGATCAATTCTGCTAACATTTTTGGTGATGATCGGAAACGTAAAGTACCGCCAAAAGACCGGAAAGTGCGTCAGGTCGAAAGTGTCTGAATATGGCCAATAGCAGCGAGTGGTGTCCGAATGTGGACACAGTGACGCTAGGCTAACGTTATGAAAGGGGCTAGCTTTATTAGCTAGAGTAGCCTACCAAGTGTTATTACCTGTTCATCAGTCGCTGTTGGTGCATCTGGACAGACAGATGGAAGCGCATTCGTTGTCAGTGACTTATGGTCCTTTAGATTGTGGGGTTTTTCAAAGTTGTCTGGTCTAAAATGATCATTACAAATTTGCAACTTGAGTAGAGTCTAGGCTGGTGTCTCTATGTCCAAGCCAGCAGCAAGAAGCCACAGTTGGTTTCTTTCTGGATCTCAGAATGGAAATTTGTGGAAACTTTGTGGTGCCCATCTGTTTGATTTATTTTTACAATTTCTAAATGCACACTGAAACACCATATTGCCTAGTCCTTAGTTTCTAATCCAATGCTTCAATACCAATGTACTAGGCTACTACTAGGTGTCCCGACAGGATTACGCTTCTCTGTTTACTTTTCGGCACAGTACTACAGTGGTGTGAAAAAGTGTTTGCCCCCTTCCTCATTTCCTGTTCCTTTGCATGTTTGTCACACTTAAGTGTTTCGAACATCAAACCAATTTAAACAAAAGTCAAGGACAACACAAGTAAACACAAAATGCAATTTGTAAATGAAGGTGTTTATTATTAAAGGAGAAAAAAAATCCAAACCATCATGGCCCTGTGTGAAAAAGTGATTGCCCCCCTTGTTAAAACATACTATAACTGTGGTTGTCCACACCTGAGTTCAATTTCTCTAGCCACACCCAGGCCTGATTATTGCCACACCTGTTCACAATCAAGGCATCACTTAAATAGGAGCTGCTTGACACAGTAAGGTCCACCAGAAGATCCTTAAAAGCTACACATCATGCCGAGACCCAAAGAAATTCAGGAACAATTGAGAAAGAAAGTAATTGAGATCTATCAGTCTGGAAAGGGTTATAAAGCCATTTCCAAAGCTTTGGGAATCCAGCTAACCACAGTGAGAGCCATTATCCACAAATGGCGAAGACATGGAACAGTGGTGAACCTTCCCAGGAGTGGCCGGCCGCCCAAAATTACCCCAAGAGCGCAGCGACGACTCATCCAAGAGGTCACAAAAGACCCCACAACAACGTCCCAAAGAACTGCAGGCCTCACTTGCCTCAGTTAAGGTCAGCGCTCATGCCTCCACCATCAGGAAAAGACTGGGCAAAAATGGCCTGCATGGCAGAGTTCCAAGGAGAAAACCACTGCTGAGCAAAAAGAACATCAAAGCTCGTCTCAATTTCTCCAGAACACATCTTGATGATCCCCAAGACTTTTGGGACAACATTCTGTGGACCGATGAGACAAAAGTGGAACTCTTTGGAAGGTGTGTGTCCAAGTATATCTGGCGTAGAAGGAACACTGCATTTCATAAAAGAACATTATACCAACTGTAAAATATGGTGGTGGTAGTGTGATGGTCTGGGGCTGTTTTGCTGCTTCAGGACCTGGAAGACTTGCCGTGATAAAAGGAACTATGAATTCTGCTGTCTACCAAGAGATCCTGAAGGAGAATGTCCGACCATCTGTTCGTGTACTCAAGCTGAAACGAACTTGGGTTCTGCAGCAGGACAATGATCCTAAACACACCAGCAAGTCCACCACCGAATGGCTGAAGAAAAACTAAATGAAGACTTTGGAGTGGCCTAGCCAAAGTCCTGACCTGAATCCTATTGAGATGTTGTGGTATGACCTTAAAAAGGCCGCTCATGCTCGAAAACCCTCTAATGTAACTGAATTAGGACAATTCTGCAAAGATGAGTGGGCCAAAATTCCTCCAGGACGCTGTAAAAGCCTCATTGCACGTTATCGCAAACGCTGGTTGCAGTTGTTGCTGCTAAGGGTGGCCCAACCAGTTATTAGGTTTAGGGGGCAATCACTTTTTCACACAGGGCCATGATGGTTTGGATTTTTTTTCACCTTTAATAATAAACACCTTCATTTACAAATTGCATTTTGTGTTTACTTGTGTTGTCCTTGACTTTTGTTTAAATTGGTTTGATGTTCAAACACTTAAGTGTGACAAACATGCAAAGGAACAGGAAATGAGGAAGGGGGGCAAACACTTTTTTCACACCACTGTATTAACAGAGCAAAGTAAGCCTAGCACCACTCTGCAACTGGAAGGAATGGATGAAAAGTGTTGAAAACGGTCTCCACTGATAAATAACACACGGACTAACTTGGAAATGAGGTCCTATGTCCAAAATTCTGAACCACCCCTTTAATATTTTATTAACAAAAAATGTGTTAGAACACAAACGTGTTCTAACACATTTTTTGTGAAGACGAGTTCGTTCAGAATCAGCTACATATAGCAGGTCGACTGACTCAATTTCTTTCTCATACATTCCCGTAATGTCACAGTGCATTTCCCCGTTGAAGCCTGGCGTCCATGGACTTCAATGGGGCTGCTTTGAACAGTTTTTTTCAGTGCTTAGAAACTAGACGGTCATTGGATAAATGCTGCGATTATTTCCCGCCCACGGACGCTCGGCGTCTCTGGGGGTCAATGGAGGAGTGGGCTGGCCTGGACTCTGGGCTTCTGCTTGATGATTGGAGGGTCTGTTGAAAGCCTGCATCTCTGACTGATTGACAGCAGTTTTGTACTTTAACAGTCGCTGAAGCTATTCGAGCAGAGCTCAGCTCAGTCCCATCGCGGATTTTGCAAGTGCAAATTATACACCACATTCCTTGTTTCAGTTTAACCTAATTCCCACATTTCCTCCTTCGAGTTTAATATCGTTTTGTTAGCTCGTTTGTTCAGTCATTCATTCATACAGTAGGCTAGGCTAGTGTTGTAGGGGTGAACTAGCCAGCTAGCAAACTGCACACAATGGCAGACAATGCTAATATTGTCGACCTGATTTTGGCAAAGCCATTTGAAAGTCTTCCTTACGAGGAGCAATTTAGAATTAAACAGCAGGGCAGATCAACACCTAATATTGATTTTGTGCAAAAGATAGGGCAAAGTAACAGGTCTTTTCAGCTCTCCTGGTATGACAAAGTTAGCTGGCTGACAAAGAAAATCTACTGCTGGCCATGCCTCTTGATGAAACCATCTCATGGATATTATAAATTATTATTATAATAATTATATAATATAGTATTATTATATAATATATATTATTATAAATAAATGGACAATTTTTATGATGTAGGCTGAAAATGAGCTTCCCCTCTTTGAAAGACCAGCAGCCGCCACTGATGTTTTCCTTAATGTCAGCAGATTCTTTGGCAACTTTAGATTGCTGTTGGCAGTTTTTTCATATTTGATGATGCTGAGTCTCTACTTATGAAGGGTCTCTGTGTATTGTTTTTTTTTGTTGTTGTGAATAATCTGTATATCAGCCTTATGTCCTGCAGGTGAGCTGGTGACAGTGTCTCTGAATGAAGTGGTAAGGCTGCAGTGTCCCGCAGCGTCGCAGCTCTCAAAGCAGCTGTGGGAGCGTCCCAACAGCCGGCTGTCCTCAGACCTGTACCTGCACCTAGAAGATGGGAGTCTGAGCTTTGTGGCCACCCCCGCCACACTGGGCCACTACCTCTGCCTGTCCACTGAGAATGGCTACCAACAGACTATGGCCATCTATCATGTCAAACAGAAGAGCATCCTCATGGCTCAGACTCCAGGCTACACCTGGCCTCAGACACACCCCATACCCATCACAAAGGCTGTGGCCAGGCCGGGGCCTGGACTGCATGCCTCTGTGGGGACTTGGCCTAAAAGAGCAGACACAAGACAACAAGAGACTGAGCCAACACAGTCCAGCAGGGACACTCAGGTCACCACCAGACAGCGGGGCAGAAATGTGACTTTTCGGACAGAGGAATCTAGGCAGAAAGAGGCAGAGTTTCGGGATGGGGAGCTCCTGCTGTTGGCCCGAGGCCCCTGCTACCTAAAGGAGCTTGTGGTTGTGTCAGTTCTGCTAGTTCTCTGCCTCAGTCTACTAATCACAATGCTTCTGTATGTCACCAGACAACGCTGCCGCAGCCGAACAGCCCCACAGGCAGGAACTCCAACCAGACACTCTGACAGAAGGACTCCTGTGGAGCAGGAGGCCCTCAGGGGCGTTCTGAGCAAACGCAACGGACAAGCCCTGCACAGCGGACAGGCCAGTAGGTTAGTTTGTAATGGGGCACTCACAGGTTCTAATGGGCATTTGCCCAACACCCCCATCTGAACAGTCTGTTACATATGAGATTAGAGGTGAGAGGAGGCCATCCCAGCTACCAGATTCACCATGGTGACTGTCAGTCAGCCCAGTGCATGGTTCTGTTTGCACAGTCAGTGACACGGTACACTGTGGACTCTGATCCTGATCGGTAAGATTTGAATTTAATAGGATGAAAGTCAATCTTCCTGTGGTACTTAAATAGAGACACATGACTGTGAAGATGGGACTTTTTTGTTGTTGCCAGACACTGAAGCACATTGACTGTTATGTTCTGAATGTTCTATGTGTGTTGTTACTTATTAGACAGTATCACTTGACACAGAAAGGTACAAGCTGATCCAGTACAGCTGGTTCTTTAAATATTTTTATAGACTAGTCAGTGTTTGATGCCAGTGACCACTTAATTGCATTTCAAGTGTTTATTTAAAACACATAAACAGAATGTTAGATTTTCAAAAGTCCTCTCTTGTTTCAAGAAGAGTCTGGGCCTGTGTTCATCAAACATCTCAGAATCACATATTTTACATACATGCAGACCAGACATGGCTGTGTATGCAACTCTGCTAAATCTTTTGGAGGAAACTGATACCTGGGTTATGTTTAGTGGCCAGGTTTTCCCAAGTCCAGTAAGTATGAGGTTCTGTAACAATAGTAGGTGCTCAGAGTGGATGACCATACCGAATGTATCTGTACTACATAAAAAGGCCACAGAGGCCAGGCCAGTAGGCTTGTTTCTCTTTTGCTTGTGAGATGGTATTACATTACACACATAATGTGAATATGCCTTGGCTACAGTGGACCTGATGCTTTGGTGGAGCTGTTGATCCACTCTCACAGATTTACTGTGCATCATACACACTGGACACAACATCAATAAACATGCAGCCATGACCTGTTGCATGATGACACAGTGCTGTCACTCACTGTTTTCACATGCACTTCAATAAAGATGTTACAGTCGACTTTCTGCAGTCACGTGATTTTTTTTTTTTACAAGTCATTTAAGGAGAAACCTGAGGTGCTTCTTTTTTGCCCGCTTGTTTCTCCTTGTTCCTTGGTTGACCCGAAATTGGTCTGGTCTGACATCATGAAGGATGTCTCAGTTCCCTTATTAGAATTAATTAATAATTCACTTAAAGGGTAACTACCGTTTTCAACCAGGACCCAATTTTCCTATGTTTTTATGTCTAAGTGAATGGGAACAACAATCTTTGAAATTGGTCCAGTATTAAGCAAGAAGTCGGCAGTGGCGAAACAAGTTACAATGTAAGTTATTAGGCAATTGTAATGCTTGTATTTACCTTCACAAAAGTGCTTGTTTTGCCACTGACAAGCTCAGATTAATATTTTAAGTGTCTGACAACATTATGGAAAGGATTTCTAAGGAGGCCGACCTTTCTGTCAAAGAGTAAGATCCTTTTTTTAAACATAAAATCCTTGAAATCGCGTTCACTAAACCCACCAGACTTTAGCATTGCAAAATAGACTTCATTCAAAGTCAACAGAAACAAAATAAAACTATGAAAAGCTGTTTTGGGTCGTCAACTGCAACGTTCTTGCTTAATACTGGACCAATTTCAAAGATTGTTGTTCCCATCTTAGACACAAAAACATAGGAAAATAGGGTCTAGGTTGAAAAAAAACGGTAGTTGCCCCTTAAGGAGCAACAAGACAACACCATTCACAGACACACCTCTTTATTAGAAATCAGTAACATACAAGTACAAATCAGACAAGACGTTACACGATCACGTTAAAAAGAACTTCCTATCAGGATACTGTAAGTGCAGCAATAAAGCAATGGGTCATAAAGTGCAGAAACAACAGATGATTTACTTATGAGTAGATCTTCAGTACAATGATCAAGAATGTGCATGCATGAGTCATTTTATTTATTTACTTGGAGAAGGCAATGTCAGTGTAAAGGTTTCTATGTCACCTGGGCAGCGCTATTCTTTAATAGAGAAATGGATGCAATGATATATTCCTAAAAGAGAAATATGAATTCATCAATAATACAGGATGATATAAAAAAAATCTATCTATATATCTAATGTTGGCCTTTATGAAAATCCCTCACTGGAATGTGATGTTATTAAATGTGGATAGACTCCCTGTAAAAATAAAACAATGCATTTCCTAGTTCCACAACACGACACTGAACACAGCTATCACAACAAGACAAAAGAAGTGCTGCTGCTGGGTCGGCACAGAGAGCTCAGTTTGAGGCTACCCCAACACATATATGTAAGGTATGTTAGGAACCTTTAACAATGACTTTGACCAAGGCATCACTGCTTTCCCATGAGTTGAAATGTTAATATTCTGTTAAAATGTGAGTGCACTAGCAGCTCCCCTCCCAAGTTTAATGTGTGGAAGTGAGGGAGAGTGGTGCATTTGCCTGTATTTCACATTGCTTAGACTTTATGTCAAATGAGCTCAATCACTGTGGATAACTGACACAAAACATCACAATGTGGCTCCTTATCCCCCAGACACCCAATGTTCAGACAGCTTCAATATTGGTCAGTATTTGAAGGTTTCATTGTATGTCTTCTTTTAGCGTTCTGAGCTAATACTAGACTCCACACTACTGCTAGACCCATGCTGTATTTGCATGTACACTATGATAGCCATAGCAAACCTGGTTGTCTTTTAGTGCCACCTCATGGCCAAAATCTATTTCATCAATCCCAAACGTAGGACATCCAATTAAAAAGGCAGGACCCTCTGTGTGTGTGTGTGTGTGTGTGTGTGTGTGTGTGTGTGTGTGTGTGTGTGTGTGTGCGCGCGTGCGTGCGTGCGTGCCTGCCTGCCTGCCTGCCTGCGTGTGTCCGGTTGTCATTAAATTTCTCAATAACCGTTCATCCGATCTCACACTTGGTGGGTGTATTCCTGGGTACCCAATGAACTTGACACTTGGAATTTAGAGCAGTTTGCACCGCGTTAGATATTAATAAACTGTGAATAAAACTAAGTGACCATTTTATGTGTTTTTGGCTCTATTTTCAGCCTGCTGAATTTTACAAAACAAGCATTGGCCACTAAAAATAAAACAACACAAGAAACAATTATTTATATTTATAAATTATTATTAACACAATTTACAAACCACCTTTAATAATAAAAAAGAGATCTTCAGTGGAGAATTCTGCATTGTTGCTGGGAATGCTTTTGTTTCTCTCATCAGATCCAAATGTTAATGGGTTTTGGGTTGATGTTTCAACTATTGAGACAAATCTTCCGTTTCCGAGAGAAACTCTCTCCCTCACTTTCTCTCTCTCCCTAGATTATCCTCCTTGTCTTCTCTCTTCACTTAGGCTTTTCTGTGTATCCCCCCCCCCCCCCCCCTCCCTCTCTGGTTGGGGCGTGTGCCAGTGGATTGAGGTCCCAAAAACCGTCTGCTACTTCCCTCTGTGTGTCTTGTCACAATTCGCTGAGACTAAACTTTTTTATATATGTATTAATAAAGCATTATTCAGTGCTAGCTGTGTTACACTTTTTGCGAAGGTACAGTCTACGTAATATAGCCCACCAGCCCGTTGGCTCCCCTGTCTGCAGTCGTGCATGTGAACTGCATCAGACAGCAAGTCTGCAGAACAAGTCGCAGCATCAGTGTGCTGCAGTGAAATCCAGCTCCTGAACACACCCTACTGCAGCAGAGCACCCACACAACACCGACAGCACACCCGGCTGTAGGCTACACCTTGACCGAGCAGATCCAAAGAGACGGCTAGCTGCTGGAACACAGCGGAGGTAAGATCATCTGTTCACGGCATTTTGTCCCGCAGGAGGAACAAGGACAAGTAGCCTAACCTGGGACAGGACGAAGTGTCATTCAAAACAGCGCCGAAGAAGCGATACGTCAGCTTTCATCATAATAGTTTGTGGACTCAGTGCTGAGGAAAGAACATCATTAGAGGGCTATCCAAAAATATTCAGGTGTCCTGCACGGAACTGCCCGGTCTGTTTTGCCGCGGCATCTGGAGCTGTGCCAAATCCCACTGCGGTCCCATCAGTCTGTGCTGCGGACCACAGCATTAACTGTTCTCAGTGTTCGCGATTTGAACTAGCCTACACGAAGCATTGAATGCTCTGTGCCTTTAGAGAGTTTATAGAAACAATATAACATTTGGATGCTGCTGTCTATAGGCTGTATAAAAAAGATCTGGAATACGCAGCCGATAAAAATGATGGAGGCCAACACTGTAATCTTGTAGTCTCCTCAGAAATAGCAGAAGCCCTTAGTTTTGCTGACTCATGGCTGTTAATGTGTGTTGAAATTGAAAGTCAGCCTTCAGGCTTTGTTCAACTTTTAGATCAATTCGATTTTATTTATATTGTCAAATCATAATAGAATCTTTCTCAGGACACTTTTACTAGACCACACTATAATTTAGAGACCCAACATTCCCCCATGAGCAAGCCCTTACTTAGCAGCAACCACAATAATAACATTAATAACTATAAAAATAATATATATAAGACTACTAATAAGATTAGCAGTAGATATAATAATATTAATAGAAGCAATAATAGCAGTAATTATAATAGAAACATATCTAAAAATAACAGAAGCATTGGGTGTCAAGCAGGACCACGGCAGCAGGTGCAATCACGATCCAGGTGTCACCATGATCCAAGGAAACCTGCGAGGTGACACAAGGACTCTGGGGAAGAAGCTAAATTAGTACAGAAAAAATACCAGTGAATAATGTTGAAGTGTCAATGTGACAGGCTCACTAATCACAGACTATTTATCAGAACTTTACAGTGTTTTCCACAGGTTGAGAATTTACTTGTGGTGGTGGGTGGCGCGGGATGTGACGGTGTAGCATCATGGCTGTGTTCAGTAATAAACTAGTTAAACTAAAGTTTATGAACTGTTTATTGAAAAAATGACTACATAAGATAATTTAGAAAGAAATAACTATTTATACTTATAACTATACTTATACTTATGGCTATAAGCAGATTGTAAACTCATTATAAATGTGTTTATAATGCATTATAGGCACACAATGACCAGCAATTATAGAGTATTATAATATTTGACCTTATAAGTCATTATAACAATGCTTTATAAAGTGTTATGATTATAGTTATAAAGCAATATGATTATTCACAAGTGCTTATAAATATACTTATAGAGCATTATATGCAGATTATAAAATGTTATAACTCTGTTTATAATGCATTATAGAGACAGGCTTCATAGAAAGTGTTACTAAATTCACCACTTCCTGCCCTCAACTTCTAACGGTTTATCTTTAAACGCAGGACCGCTAGAAACAGCTTGAAGACCTGACATATACTTAGACAGCTTTTCTCCTATTGATTAATTAATTAAGGCAAAATATTTCTACAGCTAAGCCATCTACCTGTCTCATAGACCCCATCCCAACTAGGCTACTTAAAGTAGCTTTACCCTTGGTTAACATAATTATACTTATAGAGCATTATAAGATTATAACACATTATTAACTGTGTTTATTATGCATTATAGGACAGGCTTCATACAAAGTGTTACCATGGATTTAATCTCTAATTGTTATAATTTTATCATTGAAGCTCATGAAGTCGTCACTACTCAGAGCTATAGGAATAGATGGCTCAATAGAGCTGTGACTCTCTGTCAGCCTGGCTACAGTGCTGAAAAGAAACCTGGGGTTGTTCTTATTTTCTTCAATTAATGATGAGTAATAGGCTGCTCTATAGGGCCTTTCTATATGTTTTCAGACTGTCTAGCCAGTCCAAACGCGATTCTTCCAGATTGGTGGAATGCCATTTACTTTCAAGTTTTCGTGAGGTTTGTTTAAATTTGCGGGTTTGGGAGATATACCAAGGTGCTAATTTCCTTTGTTTCATCACCTTTTTGAGAGGAGGAACAGAGTCTAAAGTCGTTCGTAGCAAGGCCGCATCACCGTCTACAAAATGCTCAATTTAGAGGAACTAAAGTTAACAGGAATCCTCTGTTATATTAAATGCCGTTGGAATTACTTCCAAAAATTTAGCTATAGCACTATCAGATAGACATCTAGTGTAGAAACATTTATCTAATCAATCCCCTTTAATGGCCTGAGAGCTGGAACATATGAATTGGTCTTTTACACAGGCCTTTTATGAAACATGTGAGCGAACATCAAGGATGACTACAACAGGCTTTTCAGTACATAATACATAGGTTATATAAAATCCCACACTTTAAAAAAGAGTCATACAGTGACCTAATATTTCATTAAATGATAAAAGAGATTTAAAATTATGTACACTTTAAGAGTGTAATATTCTAAAGCAATCTGTTACATATTCAAGGCAATGCAAATACAAAAATAACAAATACATGTTTAACACAAATCCCACATGAAACTAACTAGAAAAAAATGAAATAGAATAAAAGCCTCTTCAAATAAATAAACTAAGAAGACGTAGTGATGTCTGAAGTCAAAAAAGTGAAACAAAAATATCACGCCCTAGGCCATTTAAAAATTGCAGTGCAATTTTTGTTTTTAATCTTAACCGGTTGTAATCTTTACACAGATTTTTATCCAATTCACGATGCATCGTTACATCCCTACTCAATCTTTTTCTACATAATGTTAATTTCTCCATCAGCAGCAGGATGGCTCTTAATGACAAAGACCCGGTGGTTGCAGTGGGCACGCTCTCCCCAGGCCAACTGCAGTCCCACCTCAAGATGGAGCCCAAGACTCTGGGGGTGAGCAGAAGCATTCAGAGTTTGTTAACCAAATTATTTACGATATGTCCTGTCAGTAGTGATTCAAACTCACATATGCATGCATACATTCGTCCCTGACTTTGTATGGGACATATCATACTATAATTATGACCTCATGTGTTCAACACAGAAATAAATTGAGAGGAAGTATCAGCCTGGTTTTGAGATTTGTTTTAAAGGGATATTTTAGTGCATTTTTTCAAAAAAGAGAATTTCTGACTATTTGCCATTAGGGTTGCAACGGTATGAGATTTTTAAAGTACAATAACCATCTCAGAAAATGTAACGGCCTCACGGTATACTGTATTACACAATAATAATAATTATTATTATTATTAATTATTAATAATAATAACTGATAATAATAATAATAATTATTATTATTATTATTATTATTATTATCAGTTACAATGACCTTAAAGAAATTAAAACAGAAGGCCTTTTTTTGGTTGAACGCCTTATCATAATTGAAACTTGAAACCATTTCTTTGAATGGAAGTATGCAAAATAAGTTTCCCTTTTGAAAATAAATACTAAACATTTTTCAATACCTTAAATAAGCAAAATGTATGATAACTTTACTTTTTTTTTTTGCACGTTATACCCTGAAATTGCTACAACCCTATTTGCCATATTTTGTATGCATCTGTAGGACTTAACATGCTGATCAGCTTGTCTACCTGCTCTTTACCCCACATCTCAGGCCATCCAGATCGTTATCGGGGCTTTGATTCTCTGTCTGAGTGCCTCTGTGCTCCAGATCCATGAGGTCCACTTTACGGGAGATGTGGCCCTCTTCCTGATTGTTGTCATACAGGTCAGTTAGAGGCCACTGAATGGGACGTTTTGCTTTCATATTTTTGTCAGCACTTTATTAAGATATAACTTGTGGACTTAATACTTCATATTCAAAACCCAACCCACAATTCCTCCTGCTTTGTCTAAGCAAGTTGTATTGTAACCCACTAGGTGACTTTGTCTGGGTCAGTGTTGGTCCACAGTGGAAGGAAACCTACTCTTTTTTGGGTAAGTATACACATCACACACAATCAGCTAGATTCATACAACAAACTATGACACGTAGGCCAGGGGTCATCAACTACATTGCCGGACTTTCAAATAATAAAAAAAAAAAAGTATTTATACCTAATACGCCTATTCTTGTTCGATATTTTCACTTTCTTACTGAATTAATGCTATATTTTTTACATGTATCAATGTGAGCAAACCCCTAAAAAACATGGAAACTCCATAATGATAACTGGCTCTTTAACTAGAAAAAGATCTCAGACTAGGAGGCAGTTCACTGAGGAGTGATGGTTAAAGCAGAGCCTGTCTGTTCACTCCTTAAGCTCCATTGTACCAAATTTGGTTGCATTTCCACCAGAGTTCCACCGGGGGTGATCGCAGGCGAGTGCAAAATGAATGGGAGTCTATGGAGCTAGACGGTTGAATTTGTCTCTTTCGCCTGAAGACCATTAGGGGAAAGTTTAGAAACAGATCCAAATATAGCCTATTCATACATTCATTATTTAAATAATACCACAACAGATCTAAACATTGGGTATAGCCAGGTGAAAATGTCTTGTTGAATCTTGTTGACATATAACAGTAAAAGACTTAATGTTAAGGTCTGAATGGAACCCATTTAGGCTACCCATGAGTATTAATACACAAACTCAATGCAGATTGCCTGTGACGAGAATGAAGATGAGATTCTCTAGTGGTGCATTGTGTACATAATTTGATTGTTTGATCCAGCCACTTTTTTATTTTACCTACCTTTTGTCTTCTGTATTCTCCTTACCCTTGTCTCCTGTTCTTCCCTCAGAGTCATCCCCCAGAAATAGTCCCACGGACCCAGCCCCAAACCCCATCTCTGCAATAATAATTTATAACGGCTGGTTTAAAGTACTTCTTCCTGCCTCTATGTATTAATGCTCATGGGTAGCCTAAATGGGTTACATTCAGACCTTAACATTAAGTATTTTACTGTAAGATGTCAACAAAATTCAACAAGACATTTTCACCTGGCTATACCCAATGTTTAGATCAGTTGTGGTATTTATGCAAATTAGCATACATAATTAGATTATGCACTGTTTGCCCATGTTAACAAACAATTTAAAAAAACTTGTAATACATTTTTTGTTTTTCTTGATGTAAATAATCAAATCAGTAATTTTCATGGTGATATCTAAAAGTTAAACATTTTTACCCTATTCACAAGTGTTTTTTTAAACTTTCCCCTAATGGGATTCTTCGGGGCTTTTTTTTTCCTTACTCAGGACATACTGAGGATACAAAATCAGTTGAGTTTGCTTCTTTGAATTTGTTCTACCTTTTTTCATAAAATGACTGGACTATGATGGCATCTGAAGCAGAACCAGAATGTCAGAGCCCATCTATGGGCATTCTCTGAGAATGTTAAGGTGGACTTTTTCACCCAAGTTCTTTTTTTGTCCACAGCAACTTTTTTTTTTGGTTGCTGGCACTTATTTGCCTAACCTGTCAGCTGTGTTGTCGATGCCTCGAGAGAAAAAAGGAAGTGACTCTGTACGATGTGTATGACGTCACTGACATTTTAAAAGGCTTTTTAGAACAAAAACCCAGCAGTGTGTATTTTCTTTGCCTCCCCTTTCGAATGCAGCATTCAAATGACTAGACAAAAAACTGATATCCTGAGAAAAGTGAAAACATTTTGGAGGGATATAGCTCCATAGACCTCCATTCATTCTGCACTTGCCCGTGAGCACCCTCATATGGAACCAGAGTGGAACTGCAACCAGTTCAGAAGCTGGAGGTTTCCCGAGAGTGGAAGTTATTAGACATTCTCTGGTTAAAGTCTGTGATTATGGTTGTCGTAGTATGCAGTGTCCTAATTGGTGGAAAATGCTTGTAGAAAGAAAGGCCTATTGTCAGGTAAAAATGTCACTGTCAAAGAGGCTGAAGTGAAAAGTTGACGTGGAAAACAGCAACTTTAATGATGAATGGACTGATAAGCGTGCTATGCATTTGTCATGTATGCTTCATTTGCAATGAAACAATGCTGTTGTAAAATAATACAACCAGCATCATCATCAAGAATGAAGAACGCGAACATAACGATCGCGTCATTCACGTGCATATTAAGTAGCCACATCTATTTTGGTCCATAGATTTACCGCTCCAGCGGAGAGGATGGTGTGTTTAGCCAGGATGGTGTGTTTAGCCAGCAGTTAAGTTTATACGCATTTGTCCAAATTTCAAGCTTGTTTGTAAAATTTCGCTATTTGCAGAGTAGGCTAGCTTTATCAATCAAGAAAGTAATCAGCAGATAAATCGATTAATGTTTGCGTAAAACAGTGCGGGGGACAAGAGTGGACTGCCCAGACAGAGCAGATTGAAATATCGCTTCCTACATGTTTATTCCTGTAGAACAAGTGAGTGGGTATTGATAAGTATTGACTTTTTACTCACGAAGGTTTTATTGTAGCCTACTTACAGTAACGAGCCTAGCGTTAGTTCATCTGCGCCAGTGGCCGTTTGTAATCCTCTCTGTATCGTTCCCAGTAATGTACTGCGTGTTGTGTAGGCGCACCTTTCGGCTCAGCTGTGTGTGTGGAGCGCGGGTATCGCTTACAGAATCCTGGCATGTGAATAGAGATGTAAATACAGGGGGCTGGGTTTGTGCTCTACCTGTGTAATGTTACCTGCTGTAAATGCTTGAAATGCGAAATACCAGAACGCATTTTTTCCTCTTCACATTTTCTGAATTCATGATTATTGTGCGGGTGGACTGAAATCTTTGGCGAGCCGGATGTGGTCCACGGGCCGCCAGTTGACGATGGCGGACGTAGGCCTTTAGTTTTATTTTTCAACCTGGACCCTATTTTCCTAAGTTTTTGTGTCCAAGTGACTGATGGGAACAGCAATCTTTGAAAGTGGTTCAGTATTAAGCAAGATCGCTGGAGTCAGGAGCAGCGAAACAAGCTGCAATGTAAGTTATTGGGCAATTGTGCACCTTCAATTTACTTGCTTTTTTTGCCATTGACATGCTGAAATTGCTGAAACATTATGGAAAGGATTCCTGCAGAGGTTAACCTTTTTGTAAAAGAGTAAAATCTAGTGCTGTCAGTTAAGTGAATGGCGTTAACGCGAACCCATTTTAACGGCCAAGCACACAACTGATGCGAATTCTCCACCCCCTCGTCAAAGCCATTACATTGTGTGAGAGATTATTTGCTCCAAGTGTGAATGACTGCTCCAAGTGAAAATGTTAGTGTGAAATTGAACACTACAGTATGCCAGTGTTGTTTTCAATAAAAAAACATTTGCACAAAGCAAGCCGATCCACTTTTCCATATTGATAAGAGCATTAAAATGAGAAAAAATAATGGGACAAAAAGAAATCAAGGGACATTTAGAATAGATAAAAATGTGTGATTAATTGCGAGTTAACATTAATGTGATTAATCGTGATTAAATATTTTAATCGTTTGGGGGGACTGAGTACTGAGTACTCTCTACAAAAAGATGCCAGAATGAATAGCTGTGGATGCGGGGAGGGGCCCATAGAACATGCTACAGGGCCCAGAATTTTGTGCTACGCCCCTGATGGAAACACTGACATTTGGGGGTAGTGTATGGTCTGGGGGCATACTCCCCGGAGATTTTTTTGGCCTTAATAGCCCAAATTTGGTGGCCTCTGGCACATTCTAATGCCACTATTCCATCACATACACTGATCTTAATTATTGCATTTAATGAGTATTTCTCCCTATTTTATTTTCAATTGTTTTCAGAATGCCTTTGCTAGTTTTAGTTTAGTTTCAGTTTTTCAGAAAGATTTAGTTTTAGTTTATATATATTTAATTTTAGTTTGTTTTTGTTAGGGCCAGGTATAATGTATCAGACGTGTGTAGCAATATATACATACACATGATGTTTAATGTTTCATTCATTATTATTTTATTTTTATTAGTTTTTAACCTGGATAAAAGTGTCAGTTTAGTTTGTTTTTTTGAAGGTTTTAGTTTTTATTTAGTTTCAGTTCAGTAAAAATATTTTTCACTGCTTATTTTTGTTTTAGTTTCACTAGCCCTGGTGTTATTACATTATAGTACATGAGCACCTCTGTTATCATGTGCAGGTTAAATGTGTCCTGGTTCTGCACCTCATCAGTGCTGCATTTGCCACTGCTGCCCTGGGTCTGATGTCCAAACACCTGCCCTACCGCCAGGACTCTTACCACTGTGAACACTGCCGCAGACTGGAGCTACATGCCGTGGTATTCTCTTCAAAACCTACACACTAAGGCCAGCGCATTATATAAAATGCAATAGATATGGGGTTTAATTGTTATAAAACAATCTGTGGAAAAAGAGAATAGCTACTACTAACTAAGTCATGTTACAGTGTGATTAGGACTGACATCCACAGCACATGACTGAATTACATCTCCAAGATAAACTTGGGTGACTATTAATAATTAGTGATTTAAATTAACTAGCCTGTGTTTAGGTTTGCTATCTGCATTGTTTATCTTTGGAAGATATGAGTCTTGCCTGGTGCAAGACTGAAACAATGTTTGCATTACAGTAATATATCCCGAACAAAAGAAACCCTCTCAGGTTATACTGTCACTTTGTTTTAATCAAGCTAGAAACAAGTTTCCACAGTTATAACTGTCACTGTGTAAGTATGAAACATATATTTCCAGTCCAGAAGTGGCTATGTTGAGCTGATATTTACTGGCCACTGTGATGAGTTGATAAAGGTAAAGGTATAGCTCCTAACTTGACAAGTTAGCAAAAACTCCTCAAACTAGTGTGGTTATTCTGGTCTTTTGGTAATTCACAAAGAATTTGAGGGAGAACAAAAAAGGTAATCAGTCTGGGACAAGTTAGGGACACTGGCTGCTGCTTGTTAAGTTCACAGCTCTGAGTATATAGTATAGCTATACAGCCATACAGCCATATAGCCCATAGTAATAACTGAAGTCAATAACTGAAGAAGACTGGTTTTGTCAGCTGGGCAGTGACACTGTTCACAGAGGTGATTTGTTCAACCACAGTACTGCTGTGCATTCAGAACGTAAGTTCTGACTATAACTATGAGACCGAACGATGACCATCACCATGGTCTTACCTTGAATACTGCAATCCTTCAACCTATTCTAGAGACCATATGTCAACAAAGTCATGTGACTGACCTTGGGTGGCTTGGCCACCGTCCATAAGAGCATCCAGGTGGCTGCGCCTCTTCCTCTGGCCTAGGATGCCTCAGCCTGTTCTAAACGACAATCTTTCGATCTCACAGATCCATAGTTATAGTCTATTTCGACCTTATCAGACCGTCACCTCAGTCTTACCTTACCTTGATGACAAGTACCACCAGGGTAGCGAGGAACAGAGGATTCCACCCCATCACAACATCAGAGTTCTACATCAGAGTAGAACCACGGAACCCAATGGTGCAGGGAATGCCACATTCAATTTGTAGAACCTGGAAAAAGTACAGGGAGCATTTGATGTTGCTGGTGCACATATCTCCGAAAGAGGAACTCCTCCAAGAGGTAGTAGAAGGTAGATCCCATGATGGAGATATGAGAGATCTGTACGGTTGCAGTCGGTACGCTTCCTTAATGAATGAACTGAGACACCAAGGGATGTCTCCCCACTATGACACCTCCTACTGCCTAGAAGAGAGATATAGCAGAAGTGTACACCTTAATAGTGCTAGCCGGTGGCCGGGTTGGTTCAGTGGTAGAGCAGGCGCACTGCAGGCATACTGAGAGGTTTATGCCTCGACGCAGAGGTCCAGGGTTCGAATCTGACCTGTGCCGATTTCCTGCATGTCTTCCCTTTCTCACCTAGCTGTCCTGTCAAATTAAAGGCGGTAAAGCCCCCAAAACCATAGTTAGATCGAGTGGAGGGAGTCCTGGCGTTACCTATAGTATGCAAGACCGCCTCATCTAGCCCCTAAGAGAGGGACAGAGAAGGGGCCAAGCCCATAGCTGCAAGATGGTTGGTTTCGCGTGCCACATCTGCCCCTCTGCCTGAAAAAGCAGGTCCGCTCTGACCGGCAGGACAACTCTCCCTGTGAACCAAGCGATGGAGAACTGGAAACCAATGCTTACTTGGCCACCGGGGAGCTATCAAGCACCTTGTCCATGGTGACCCTGTTGAGAACCTGGGGAATCAGAGGGAACAGAGGAAAAGCATAAAACAATCATTCCAGCCACTCTCGAGACCCAGGGGACCTCCCTGACCCAGCAGGGAGAACCACATCCTGCACTGGGTAGTCTCTGCTGATGCAAATAGATCGGTCTGTGCCATGCTGAACTGAGTCCATAGGAGGGCTACAACTTTCGGATGGAGTTTCCACTCTCCTGGGGGAGGACCTGTCCTGGACACGAGGTTTGCTGCCTCGTAGTTAGTATATGTGGGATTAAAAAACTGATTTAACAATCCTTAATTGAATCAAGTCCCACATGCATGGGGATTATTTTCATGCAATAGAGGAGCCAGGCTATGTAGCATCCACAGAGTCCCTTATCTACCTAATCACTGATCCCTAAGTAGAATCCATAGACTGTAAAAAATAATTACATGAAGTCATAGTTGACACTACATGTTGTGAAAAAGCAGACTCCTTGTTTCTTTGTCTTTACTGTCCACTGCAGCAACATTGTTTCAGGAAATGCACCGGGCTGATCGAGCAAAAGTGTAAAGTAAGTGATTGACTACTGTTAAAATACAATACTTTGATCAGATAGGTTATGTTGTCTTGTTTTGTAGAGTGCATGTAGAAGACAGAAATGTCTTTAAGTGATAGACAAGATGTCTTGAGTCTTTTACACTTTAATTGACATATTCTTGATGTGTTCTCACGTTATATGCTCTTGGATTTCTCTGGCTATAGCTGTTGATTGACGGGATCCTGGGGACGCTGGTGATCTTTCTGGTGCTGGAGCTGTTGATCTGCATCACTGCCATGCTGTTTGGACTCAGTGTCCTAGCTGCAGGTGGAACCCAGGTGAGCTCTGATAAAAAGTACCCAAATAATGCAGGGCTAAAGCGATTACATTAGATAGTGGTAAATAGGATAGTTCAGCAGATGTTGGTGACCCACTTGATGTAAATATATATTTAAATATATAAGTGACTTGAATACATGGTTAACTACAGACAGGTTATAATAAGTAATATGTGGTTAGGTGAGTTGAAGAGTGAGTAGTTGGTAAGGCGTGGTGAATCACATCCTCTGTTAACTGAAGTGCTATATCATTGAAATGCAATGATCACTAATTTAGATAGATCACATAGTGCAAACTGGTGAGGTGATATGGCAAGTGACTAAAGCTACATTTACACTACTACGTTTTGGTTTAAAAACAAATGTCTTTTGCTACGTGTACACCTCACGTTCACACTACGCCAGTGTTTTGGTTTGAAAACTCTAGCATTAACAGGGACCTTTTGAAAAGGCGATGCACGTCAGTCAGTATTATCGGTTTGGTAGGCTTACATACCCTACAGTAACAGTTCCACCTCGTCGTCTGTCCAAGCTAATAAATCCCTGCACTTACTTTCCACCATTGTTGTTCTTTCTTTAAAGTATTTTCTGTATGTTCAACATATACATCCATGATTGAAGCACAGAGTAATGTCAGAAAAGCTACTTCCTTCCTGGGTAGCTCACCTGGTAGAGCGGGTGCCCATATGCAGAGGCTCAGTTCTCGACGCAGCGGCTCAGAATTCGAGTCCGACCTGTGGCCGTTTTCTGCAAGTCTTCCCCCTCTCTCTCTCCCCCCTTTCCTGTCTACAGCTGTCATGTCTATTAAAGGCTAAAATGCCAAACAACAAAAAAAAGAAAGAAAAAAGAAAATCTATTTCCTGTTTACACCGACACATGCATGCCCAGTGTATTCCAATGGTCATGTGATTATAGAGAGTTAACACCTACCGAAGTCAAATTCCTTGTAAGTATACTTGGCCAATAAAACTGATTCTGATATGTGTGTTACTGTAATATGAATGGAGATTAGTTCTACTGGAGCTAAAACTCTCGTGCGGACAGAGATTGTTTTTGTCTCAAAAAGCCGCATAAAAAATAAAAAACATAGTAGTGTTAATGAAGCTTAAGGTAAATAGGATAAGCAATGCCAGAATCAGGTTTATTGCCAAGTACGTTGGCACATACAATTGCCTTGCTATGTGTGTTCATGTTCAGTTATGATGATTATATTACATGTTTGCAAGGCTTGAAGATACAAGTTATAAGCAGGGTTCAAAATTAACTTTTTGGTCCACCAGCCAAAAAGTTCATAACCATCATTTTTTGTGTGAAGAAAATCTACCAGCTATATGCATATTTTACCAGCATTTGGCTGGTAGATGGTGCTAATTTTGGACCCTGTTATAAAGTTCTAATAATTTACTGTGATTGAAGGTTTTTACAATTCAATAGCTAAATAAAGATATGTTATTCATATTAATTCATGCATCAATGCATCTTGGTGATGAATGAGGTGGTTAAATAAATTTCCTCAGTACTCCTTATTCCCAAACAAATGTGTGGTAAAGTAAAAGAACAGCCTCCATCTTCAACTGCTGAGGTGCCCCTGAGCAAGTCCCCCAATGGCTTACAGCTCAGACTGTGCAGCTCCAAGCTTTCCTTGAGTCTTTGTGCTCACTTAAATAAAAATGTAATAGAGCCAGTAAACGTGTGTCCTGTTACGGTCAATACTGCCGATATTGTAGTTTGACAGAAGGCTGAGATGAAACTACTACTTACCAAACATAGCAGTAAGAGCTGTGTGTGTGTGTGTGTGCGTGTGTGTGTGTGTGTGTGTGTGTGTGTGTGTGTGTGTGCGTGTGTGTGTGTGTGTGTGTGTGTCATGCAGGCTCCCAGCCAGAGACCTGTCTATCCACAAACGCGCCCCCCACCTGTTCCAGCCGTGCAGCAGGCTGCTCCAGCTGTAGCTGAGCCGTCTCAGGTACCACAAACACAGTCTTTGTTAGGACCCTATTTTTATGCAGGGACATGATGCAGGGTGCTGCCTCTCGCCAGGTAGGTGGCACCTAACTGAGGTTATTTCCTTAGTTGCCTCATAGTTGCCTCAGTTTGCTGATTCACTGTGTGCCGAAGTGAGAGGAATCATGACTTGGCATATCTGTGGCACAACATATTTGGGCTGCCATAATAAACACAGGGCATTTAAAGTAAGGAAAGAAGCTGATGTGTTTGACAATGACTCACACCAGACCCTCTTGAGTTTTGAGAATTAAACACGTTCCACCAAAACAAGTTCCTTCCCAAGGCTATTTTGTAGAGGCACTGTCGCTTAGCGCATCTTTTTTTTTGTTTATTACCAGGTTGATGTTTTCTGCAAGTCATGTTCACATTTTACTGCTGTCTGTGTGTCAACAGGTGGCTGTTGTTGTGACTGAACCAGATTCAGAGCAGGTGGAGGACATCTCCACCCCACCTACTGAACCCCAGGTGGAGCCAATAGAAGCGACCACAGAGCCATGAACTCAACACACACTGCTTCCTGTAGTGTAATGTCATGTCAGTCAGAGTGTAAAAAACTATTCCTCCAACAAGTTATCAAAAGGTACTCATCCTGTCCTTTCACTTCTGGCATGACATGAATACAGGGTCAGGATTAGGACTGCACTACATACAGTGTGTTGGGGTTATGATATGGATTAGTGTTACAAGCAATGTATTCTTCAAATACTAAGATCACTATAATAAGTATAGAGTAGAGAGAATAAGTATAGAGAAATAAAAATAACTACTAGTTATACTAGTACTAGTATACTAGGTACTCAGCTTGGACATTGTGGGGAAAGCACCGATCTTGTTCACCTTCAAGAGTATATATTCACTTCACTAAAAGTCTGTGCACATGTTGTGTTGATTAGAGTGAAGACTGATTCAATATGTAACCTTGTACTATTAAACTTTTCTTGCCCAAAACATATTTGACTGTTGAAATAAGACTGTATTGTTATTGTCTGGTTATAAAACTAACCTTATATTGAGTTTATGACTTTTAAAAGTGGTTCCAGGCTGTCGAGCATGGGTAGAGAGTAGATGCACCGTTGCCAGCTCCTACATATTTATCTATTAATTTTGTTTTAAACAAGGGTTACTTATCAAGAACACCCTAACCAGCCCTAAAGCTAACCAGCCTTCTCCCGCACATGACGGCAATACTATAGTCTCACTGAAGTTGAAACTTCCCTGCAAGACTGCGACGATAGGATTACTGCGCTTGAGGCCAAATCTGAAAAGCTGGCGAATTGCAACAAGTTGCTAATGGCTAAATCGGAGGGCCTCGAGTCGAGGAGCAGACGACAGAATCTACGTGTTGTGGGTGTACCTGAAAACATGGAGCCTGGAGGGGCCACAGTTCATGGCATTTATGACCGACTTCTTTGCCAAGACGCTGGGCATGGAAATCCCTGACGGGCCAGAGATGTTAGATCGGGCACATTGCCTAGCTTTCCATCCAGCCTCGGGTCGAAATGCTCCTCCGAGACCCATGATTGTAAAGGTGCACCATTTCAGAGTGAAGCAGCGCATCCTCCAGCTGACCAGGGAGAAGGGTCCGCTCAACTTCCGCGGACATGCGGTTTATATCTTCCCTGATTTTACTGCTGAGGCCGCTAAACGGAGAGCATCTTTTACCAACATTAATCAGAAGCTCCGGACTGCAGACATCAGATACGGCCTGCTGTTCCCCGCTATGCTCCAAATCTAATTCAACGGCAGCAAGTACAGCTTCGTTACAGTGGAGGAGGCAGTGAGTTTTTACACGGAGACCTTAGTCCCGACTCTCCGGGTGGATTGGGTGAACGACACTAATGGATAACTTCTCACATTATTTATGCTTTGTCCTGTTTAATGTGTTTTTATAACTTGTTTTATAGACATTTATAACTATATATGGTTACTTGTGGAGCACTGATTTGATGCACAGTTAGGATGCATAATGTAGGGTGTAGACGCTTAGTTCAGGGAAGCGTTTTGAGAACGAGGGCTGGATTGGTTTGTTGCTCTTCCTTTTCCATTGTTGTTTTTTAGTTATGTTAATATGTTTATCAGAAGGTCTTGTACACAGTCTTATACTGCACAGGCATCTAAGCAAATCTATTGTGCGCACAATTTGGGTTCATGGTTGATATTACAGAACTTAAATTGTGCTCTTGGAATGTCCACAGGATTCAGAGCCCCATTAAACGTAAAAAGATTCTTAATTACTTTAAAAAAGACAAAGTACAGATTGCATTGCTACAAGAGACCCATCTAGATGACAATGAACATGTAAAGTTAAAAAGAGAGTGGTTGGACCAGATCTACTATTTGTCTTTCACAAGTAATAGCAGGGGTTTAGCGATCCTAGTTCACAGAGGTAGAAGTTAGGGCTGACACATTGGGTAGATATGTAATGATTAAAGGTACACTCTTTGGGGAAGCCGGGGGGGCATACACATTTAAATAGGAGTATTTAAATGTGTATGCCCCCCCGGTTCGTCCCTCTGATTTCTACACCAAGGTATTTTGTTTGTTCTATGAGTGGATTGTTGAGTCCTCAGTGATAGCTGGTGACGTTAACTGTTGCCTAAACCTAAGTACATAGATCTAGTAAAACTGTGCAGTCTAATATGGGGCAAGGTCGATCTCTACTTGGCTGCTGCATGGATGTACATTGTATTGACACTTGGAGGACCCTTCACCCCACCGATCGGCAGTATACATTTTACTCAAAAGTACATAAATCATCCTCCAGGACTGACTATTTTTTTTACCTCTAAAAATGCCCTTCAATGCCCTTTCTTGCTCTATTGGCAATATAGTTATTAGTGATCACTCGCCAGTGTTTTTAGTCATGTCTGGCAGGGCTCAACGCATTAGGGGGCAATGGCGCTTTCCAAACCACCTACTTAAAAATCCCAACTCTAAAACATATCTTATTGAACAGTTTAATTATTTCATTACTGAGAACAGTACCCCAGATGTATCTCCTAGTTTACTTGGGAAACTGCTAAGGCTGTTATTCAGGGCTCTACTATATCGTTTTTATTAAATCTTAAGAAAGAACAGAGAGCAGAACAACAGCTTCTTGAGGACCAACTAAACAAATTGCAGAGAGAATTTAATCTTAAGCCTTAAGGCTCCAAATTGACACTACCACAGCAGCTCTGGACACTCTTCTATCTAAAGAGGCTCAGAAATCCATACTGTTCGGTAAGCATAAAATATATTAATTTGGCAACTGCCAAGCAAGTATCAGGCCAATTTGATTAAGGGAAATGCTGGCTCAAATACAATATATCATCATATCATAATACAAAATAACAAGGCCCCAGGACCTGATGGGCTGACCCCTGAATTGTATAAAGGTTTTGGAGACCTGTTGGTTGACCCTCTTCTTAATATGCTATCCCATTCCTTTGATTATGGGGCTCTCCCTGACACTATGATGGATGCAAACATTTCCCTAATTTTAAAGAAAGGCAAACCTGCAGATGAATACATTTTCGGTCTAAATCAACAGGGCAATTGGTCTGTAGGAGTACAGACCAATTGCCCTGTTGGATTTAGACCGAAAATTATTGGCTAAAATTCTGGCTAAGAGGCTTGAGGGTGTCCTTCCAGATTTAATTTCGTTGGACCAAACTGGGTTTATATTGGGTCATAACTCGCGCAATAATGTAAGGAGGCTATTGAACCTCATACAATATGGTTCAACGTCAGAGGCCAAATCTCTCGCCATCTCCCTTGACGCAGAGAAGGCCTTTGACAGGATTGAGTGGCCCTACCTGCTGGGTGTTCTTTCAAAATGTAACCTTGGTGACAACTTTATTAAGTGGCTTTTTTCTTCTATATGCTGCCCCTTGCGCCTCTGTTATTACAAATGGCCTGAGGTCTTCCCCGTTCTCGGTAAGACGGGACACTAGACAGGGTTGTCCGGCCTTGTCACTTATATTCGTCCTAGTAATGGAGCCCCTAGCAGAGGCCATTAGATCTGATCCTTTGGTGACAGGCATTGATGGGCCCCACGTGTCATAAAATCTCACTCTACTGTGATGATGTCTTCCTCTACCTAAGCAGTCCTGAATCTTCTATCACACGGGTTGTTGACATAATTAATTTCTTTGGCCGATTTTCAGGTTACAAAATGAATTACTCTAAATCTGAAGTTATGCCCCTCACTTCTCATGTAACTTGGTCTCCGCAATGCTCTGCCCCTTTCTGCAGGTCCCCATCCGGTTTTGTCTACCTGGGCATACACATTACTCCCTTACTCTCAGGCCTCTACAAAGCCAATTTTGTACCTGCAATTCATAAGTGTGTACAAACTTCTCCCATTAGAAGCTATTAGCTTCTGGCTCAGAGACATGCCTTTTAGCTTTTTCGAAATCTGGGACCCCTTCTTGGACTATATTGGGGAGGATTGTGTACGGACCCTTTGGAGTGGCCTCTATGGTTTAGCATGGTCTGAGATCTCGAAGTACATTTCCAGATAACCCACAATGGCTTAAGTAACCAATTTTGACTGATTACGTTGAGTATGCCTCGACTGTGCAAACCTTCTGTGTTTTTGTTGTTTTTGTTTAGTTGTTTTTGTTATCTTAGTTGTTTTTTAAGGGGTTGCAGGTGGGCTAAAAGGAGGACTTTATTCTTCACTCCATGGTTGTCTTACTTTATGTTGTATGTTCCCTTTGGAAATTCAATAAAGATATATTCAAAAAAACAAAAACAAAAAAACATTCTAGTAGTCAGTTTAAAGGTGAGATATTACGCCCATTTTCAGGTTCATACTTGTGATTTGTGTTACTACTAGAACATTTTTACATGCTTTAATGTTCCAAAAACACTTTATTTTTCATAAATGGCCCATGGTTGCAGCACCTTTTTTTAAAAAATATATTTTAAAGTGATAGTAAGAATTGTCAGTATAATTGCTAGTCCAGTCATTTCATTGTCCTGTAATTCAGAGGCCATTTTTGAGTTCCTGATGTGATAAAATCTCCTGCATGTGATCAAGATACCACACTATGCTGTCTGACCATTGTCCAATAGAAGTGGCAAAATAGATACATTGACCCTGACATGATTTGAACACACAACCTTCTGATTTGGAGTCAGATGCACTAACTTTGCGCCACAGATTCTGAAAACCAGTTTAGCAAACTGGTGACAAGTCCAACACTGGTGGGGAGACCCAAAATGTTAACCGAAGCATTGAGAAAACTGTAAGTGTACAGACAGTTTATTTTTTTACGGGACCTACGTGAAAGGGCTACGAGAGAGAGAGAGCTACCGGTAGTCAATGCCGCAACACAGCCTCGTACTTCGGGAAACTGGTGGTGTACCTGCGGACATTGTGAAGCTATGGCCAAGGAACAGGAGTGTCTGTGTTGCACGGAGAGAGACACATGTTGCGTCGTGAACCCGAGAGACGCAGTGTTTTGTACAGTCTGAAGATTTCCCCTTCTCTGATAAACAGGGCTGTACCGAAAATAAATTGGAGACGGCGACCCAGACCGGAGGGACCAGATGGACCGAGTAAGTACACTAGACAATTATGTTTTACATCGGTGCGATTATTTCAGATATATTGAGCAAATTGCTTTTGATTTTAGTTTGCATCACCAGCTCTAAGTCATGACTGGTTTTCAAGACGGCGGCCGCATGTAAACATGAACACAAGTGTCTTTATAATCTTTTCAATAAACTGTCTGTACACTTACAAAGTTCTCAATGCTTCGGTTAACATTTAGGGACCCTCATTATGCTACCGTTGAAGTTTGGTGATATTTTGAGCCTTTTTAGTGGTACAAAATAGCGATTTGTTTTTACTTTCCCTGTGCCCCGAATACTAGCGTTGTATCAGCGGTCTGCGCTAGCTTCTTTCAAGCTACAAACACATTCGATTAGCATGAAAACATGTCCCAGAGAACGATCGAGTGGGTACACATCTGTGGAATTGTCCTTTAAAGTAATGTTAAAACAATTTCCCACCCTTCTTCCGATTTCCAGCTGCAGCCTGTCATTCCTCCCTGTATGTACTCGGAACATAACATTAGCTCTGTGATCTTAAGGCCTCAATGCCTTGTGTTTCTCACTCCCACTTGACATCCGACTTGACATGACAAAAGCCTTTTGTTTTCACATGCGGGTAGGCCAAGGCGAGAAGAGGGAGATTAGCTAACATTAGCCAACATCAGTGTTGGTCATCTTACTTTAAAAAAGTAAGTTACAGTTACAAATTACTTCTCCCAAAAAGTAATTGAGTTAGTAACTCAGTTACCACATCGTAAAAGTAATTAGTTACTCAGAAAATTAACTGTGATGTTATTTTTTATGTTCTATAACACTATTACGTTCTATAACATCTTTAACGTCAAAGATGTTTATATTAACTGATTGAAGAATAAAAACACTATATACAGAAAAATCGAGCGTTGCTTGTTTTAACAGAGTGGCTCCGTCTCCTTCGCTGGAGCTCACGCTAGCTGCATTTGGGCTTGGGGTTGGGTTAGCAGCAGCAACAAGGGTCGTGTTGATGTGAGGTGCTTCATAAAATTTGAGTTGCTTGAGGCAGACGTGGATAAAGTCTTTTTTCCTGGGCATAGCGTGCATTTACATAAACATTCTTGCCTTTAATTTCAATGAGCGAGAAGTAGTGACGGTACTTCCAGTTCGAGAACGCTACCTTTGAATATCCCTGGCTTGTCGCCATTATCACTGTCTTGTGTTTAGTGGTAGTCAGAGCGTGCAGTGAGACAGCGTGAGCAGGGCATCCGCCCACCCAGCCAATCATCACCGCATTTGCAACAGTGTCATCGTCCCCACCCCTGCTCTGTCCAGGCAGCTGATGTGTAGCCAAAGCCTGACACCTCTCACTTCATTCAACCAAATTGTAGTAACGCGCCACTTTACATTCTCAGTAACGATAACGGCGTTGCAATGATGGGAAAAGTAATTAATTAGATTACTCCGTTACCGAAAAAATAACGCCGTTAATAACGCCGTTACTCCCAACACTGGCCAACATATTTATAAAAAAAATCATATTCAAATAGTAATTTCAGCATTTGAATTGTATTGATTTTTTAAACTATTTGAATTACATTCAACTTTCGGATTCCCTACTTCGGATAGCCCTACTTGGTACAAGGTAGAAAAAACAAATACATTCTGTTGCCCTCACTTGTGACTCTTGGACTAGCATTGCTCAAGTTGTGGCAGAGGAGATTAGCGACATCCTGACATGGCATTTTTGACAAGGTAGTTGCTGCTACTGTTGATAATGCTGCACATGCGGACATGGCCATAAAAAGGCTACACTTTGTGAAGCTAGGCTGCTTTGCTCACAGACAGAATCTCGCAGCACAAAGTCTCTCTCTCTCTCTCTCTCTCTCTCTCTCTATATATATATATATATATATATATATATATATATATATACAGTGGGGCAAAAAAGTATTTAGTCAGCCACCAATTGTGCAAGTTCTCCTACTTAAAAAGATGAGAGAGGCCTGTAATTTTCATCATAGGTACACTTCAACTATGAGAGACAAAATGAGAAAAAAAAATCCAGAAATTGTAGGATTGTTAATGAATTTATTTGCAAATTCTTCGGGAAAATAATTATTTTCTGTTTCTCATTTTGTCTCTCATAGTTGAAGTGTACCTATGATGAAAATTACAGGCCTCTCTCATCTTTTTAAGTGAGAGAACTTGCACAATTGGTGGCTGACTAAATACTTTTTTGCCCCACTGTATATACAGAGCTGTTGCAGCGGGGGTGCGAGGCCCTATGTGAACTTAGCATGCGAGGCCCTGCTCATTGACATACAATGTGGTGCACACGCAAGAATCACTGTCAACCCGCACAGGTTTTTTTTTAGCTTAATTTACCTTAACTGAACAGCTTCAGAGTCATTGGAATGGTTATATGACTTTTTCGGGTTGAATGGTGGTCGTCTCGCTTCCCCCTAGCGCCTGTGAGCGGAAAAACCACCCTTGCAACTTTTGGCCGGCGAGCCGGGCCTCAGCATCAGGAAGTATTGCGTGATATCAGGTCTCGTGATGTAACAAATTGCTTTAGGAACTGCACACAGGTACCGGCTAGCTATAAGATAAGAGCTATTTAGATCACATCGAGTCAAGAACATCACAAAAAATATAGAATGTAAAAACAAAAGAAGAAAAAAGAAAGAAAAAGAAAACTGCACGATTGCAAACCAGGCAGGCGCGAGGCCCTGTACAGTCGCACAGTTGGCACAACCCATGCGACGGTTGTGCATATATATATATATATATGGGCTGTAATGATATGCGATATGAAACCGAAAGCGCGACACTCAGATCCACCAACCTGTGTTGCTGAGAAGGCAGAATCGCGACACACCCCTTCCAACTCTCAGAGTTATCCTTCCCGTCCAGATCACAAGTGCCAGATCACATCGCAAGTTGCGTTTTAAGCTCCTCTTTTTTTCTACTTGTGGAGAGCTATATGAAATTATATTGATGAGGACCGGCGAGTTAAACCGGCCGTCTGAGAGTAGCCTATACATAGGCGTTGATTTCGGTGGGGACGGTGGGTACGCGTACCTATCAGATTTCGTCAAAGTCTCACAGGCGTCTGAGATGGTGGAGACGCTGACGGGCCTTCTTTACTAGGGAGGTGATGTGGAGCAACCATGTTAGGTCTTGAATGATATGAACCCCAAGATATTTGAAGATGTCCACCGCCGCCATCCTGAGTGGATGGTAGATCCTTTGCTGTTTCCTGCCAAAGTCCACAATCAGTTCTCTTTTTGTGACATTCAGCATGAGATTGTTTTCCTTTTATGGTCACGATTCATCTCGTAGCTGATTGGCTTGGTTCCAGGCTTAAAACTCTTTCTTTAAGCATTTAATGAAACATCAATGGAGATATTGAATGAGGTAAATCACTTCCAAAACCAGAGCCGTTCAAAAAGAGGGCGCTCAATGTTGAGCTCTATGGGAATGCAAATTTAAAGTAGGAACCACAAGTGGTAAAACATGTGGACTGTGTCCCGCAGCGCTGTCCAAGCTGCTGATCTCTCTCTCTCTCTCTTTCTCTCCTCTGCCCACAATAGCGTTTATTAAGACTGTAGTCTCGCATTGCCAGACCTTCCTCCATAGCGCTGTGAAAGAAGGTCTGGCTAGTCCACACAGTATTCCAGGATGGGAGTAAAACGTGCTCTGGTTTATTGGCAATTCTTTAAACCAATCACAATCGTCTTGGGCAGCGCTATGCGCTGAGCAGAGCAACGGTGCCTCTGCAAAATAGCCTCAGGAAGGAACTTGTTTTGGTGGAACGTGTACATTCAAAAGTTGTTTTAGTTGTGCAACAGAAAACTCAGATTGGACAGATAGTCTAGCTAGCTGTCTGGATTTACCCTGCAGAGATCTGAGGAGCAGTTAACCATAGTCCTTATAAATCCACCAGAATTTAAAATTCCAACACAAAGAAAGCCCAAGGTAACGAATACCCGGCCTAAATGAGTGAAATTCAGTGGAATTTCCATTGGCAACAGAGCAATCCCAGAAGTGGAACGTCGTGGATATAAACTATTAAGACTGTGATAAAGGACTTGCCATTCATGTTCGGGGTGGCAAGGATCAGCCAATCAGCACCTTTGTGTGGGTGTGCATAGAGGACATGGTAGACATTGTAAAGTGTAGTAGTTGCCATTTGTGAGTCATCATCCATGCACGTTACTACAAACGTGAGTAGACGTGTAAATATATCTAAATATGTATTTTAGTGTGTTAAGTTTAAATTGATGATGTCCTAACATGTTTAGTTGAAATGCAATACACTAGATTAAATGTCCGCTAGCCGCATGCTAAACAGTATTATTGCGCTTATGTGTGTTCTCACGTAATACTATTTATTATGTTTTATATTATTAGCATTTAGTAGGTTTGCTGATTGTATTCTGTCAGCACTGATGTTTAACTTGTGTGCTGATATTTTCGGTTCATCTATTATTATTGTAGAACCCAACACAAAGACAATCATCTGCCTGCTGTTAATAAAAACAGCTATTTTGTATATGGGCTGGCTATGGGCCGGCTAACACTGATGCAGACAATAGTTTGGGAAAAACAACCAGTTTTATTATCATTCTTGCATTTCAAATAATCTGTGATATCAGATATTACAGCATATAGAAATATATTTTGAATACTGTACCACATGAAATACTGCTTGCTAATGTCAACATTATTTACATCATCATTATTTACAGTCAGTGTGCATATTCTCATGTGTATGAACATCACTTAATCTTCACTGCTTTACAGACCCGACAGTTAAAATACATCATTACAGACAAACATACAGTCAGTATTTACACTTTAAAAAAAACGTAGCAGGAACACTGCACAATGTTCTCATGGTTTATACATCTGCGCCTCATACTATAGTTATCAGTCAATTCAGACGTGATTATCAAACAAGCTGTGCTACCACACAGAGAACATGAGACTGAAGGGGAAGTCAAGACAAACTCTATACCTCAGCTAGAGATTACACAATATGAGAGTTTAAGACTGTTTGTGAGCATGTATTGCACACAAAGAAACATTAAAGTCACACAGCTGGACCCTCAATGAAAATAAAGACACAAGGAGAGACAGAAAGCCCCATGTTGTTACAGGGAAAATCTGATAGCAGCCTGTCGGTTTTGTTCTCAAGAATAGCTAGAAACTCTGTTTATTTATAGCTGTGGAGAAGGCACAAATGATGGCCAATGTTACTAACTAACCATGGGGGATTTGATCGAACACTTTTGGTCAGACATGATAAAATAAAAATCAATGACACACTGCTGTCCTTGTAGGTCATGTGCGGTTTTAGATGCGGCAATGTCACTTCTATGGGAGTTAGCATGACTTGTGGAGTACCACAAGAATCAACATGTCCCCCTTCTAATCAATCTAAACATGCTCTTGTTAGGCCAGATTTGATTAACAAGAACATTGATAATTATATTTGATACTTAAATCTACATCTCTTTTTCACTGGCTGACTATGGTCCCCTTGACTCACATTCTCAGTGCATGCCAGAATTATCTCTTGTTGAATAAATACAAAACTGAGGTGACTGTGTTTAGTGACCAAAATAAAAATCACAAAGGTTTTGATGGTTCAAAACGTTTGAGACTGTAGGTTGAAACAGTGCTGCTTTGTTTTAGCTCAGTCCCCTAAATGTACTGTCAAAGAAAAAAAAAGAACAGAATTGTAAATGCACTGTGTAACTTCTGTTAAATCTGTATCTATTTAAAAAAACAAAACCTACTAAGAAATTATAACTACTCGCTACAACTACTTGGACATGAAAATAATTCAGCTCCTGGAGAACAACTTCAAACAAACAAAACAAAAACAAAATCTGACTGCATTAGCTTTTAGTTTTGACATTTAAGCGTTGTCAGTTGACAGCTAGTCCATTGAATTTCATTTCTGGTATTTATGTCTTGTCCACAGAGAACAAGTAGCCTACAACCAGACACAACTGCAGCATAACATTAAACAAACACATAAGGTTTATAAATTGAGGATTTTAGCATCATGTAATGCTCCTTCAGCTTTTGAGTGTGCCAGTCACAACTCTTAATACCTGACAGATGACAGCAGTGTCCTCAACTTACTTTTCTTTTCAGCCCTAAATCAACAGGACTAAGTTCATCCACAGTGAGGGGTTTAGCATGAACACAAACAACTATGTACAATGACTGAGTCTCTTTGAACAGAGACTAATGTAAAAAAAACACCATCAAACATTTAACAAGAGAAGCCGAAATGACAAAACCTATTTTGTTTTGGATACAACCAGTTACTTTGTCACAAAACTGACATCATCATGAAGTCTGTCCTTTTGTCCAGCCTCTTAATACAGTACATAGCACTATCTAAACACATTAGGAGGCAATATTTTAAGGTACAGATATAATAAATGCTTAACATCTTGGTCTCCAATGGAGCCTGTAAGCCACACCCCCTATTAGCTACTGTTGCTAACTGTTGAACTTTTTTATTCTAGAACTTTAGTTTTCAATGATAACGTCAGCAGATTTACCAACACAATTCAAAGTCATTTTTAAACAATTAACCAAGTAACCAAAAGCAGAATTTCACACATAAGTAACCAAAAGCAGTCTTCTCAGGTCAGGTGTCTCTTTTGTCAGGTGAAATGACAACTGTCGCTAGCAGATTCTATTAGCCGTAGCTTGCTATGACAACGGTCGCTAGCAGATTTCATGGTCGCTAGCAGATTTCATGGTCGCTAGCAGATGTTATTAGCCGTAGCTTGCTATGACAACGGTCAATAGCAGATTTTATTAGCCATAGCTTGCTAACTAACACCAACACAGTTATGGCAGAAGGGTTCATTTTGCTTCTAGCTGACTCGTTTTAAAATGAGAGTTCATGTTTGCATATGCACTTGAAGGCTACAGACATATCATGCTAAAAGACTGAGGCTAAAGCTACAAATACAATAACAAACAATATTAAATTCCTTGTGCTTTTACTCTTGTGTTTTTGGTTTTGGAAGGGAGATAAAGAAAGATACCACCCTCCAAATGATTTGGATACCAAGTATCACTCTTAATAGAGCCCAAAAAACGTGTTTATCTGTTCTAACTTAAGCAGCAAAGGTAAGCATGTTAGCTTACTACATACAGTTGTGACCTAGCCTTACATCCAGAGCCAAGAGTCATTTGTTAACTTTATTATTTGGAGGGTTTACAGGTCCCTGTCTGGACTGGGACATCCACAGCGTGGGAGCCAGACCTGGATGCAACAATATTAGAGTTTAGGCAACGTTAGCAGCTCTCTTGTGCTTTTTATTATATTTAAGGTTTACGCTCTAGCCCTAAGAGGACTTGGATTATCTTCACATGGCTCTAACAGACCGTGACCTCACCGGCTTGTTTACTTCATCATAGAGATGATGATCTATATGAACAAGATACGAGAAACTCAAACAACATTTATTGCGTCTTGGAGTAAAACATACGACTGGCTGGAGAAGGATATGTCGATATGTAGGTGTTTAGGAACCAAAAACAGAACCAAAATTTTAATTTCGTAATGATTCCTTTGGAATCGGAATTTTGGAACTGGTTCTCTATACCCAACACTAGTTATAACAAAATAACAGTTTGATCTTACATTTTCATTTTCACACTGCACTATAGTCCTAGGGCTAACTACCCTTCAGGACAAGAACAGTTCTGCTCCTTTATTTCAGTGTCTTCTCTATCAACTGATGGGGATGCTGACTTTTCCCCAGATACCTAGCTTTAGGCTGTTAGCACAATGCCATGTATCTAGCCAATTGCATTATATATTAATGTACGTTTGTATCTATATTAAAGACCCTTCTAATGGGTTTTTATTTTAAAATGAGTCAGTTGGAGTTTACAACCAGCTAATAGATTGAATGTTAATTAGCAAAAAAAATCATCTAAAACTAAATAAGTCTCCCAGTGACAGTTGTGATTTCAGACGACAGTTGCCACAAATGAGAAGCTGCTTTTGTCTTCTTTAATCTATAGACAAGGATTTTTGGTGGTAAATCTGTAGTAAACTGCATTACGAGCAGTATTACAATGGGAAGCTTGACAAGCAACTGTAGCTAAGGGGGCTAGTGCTTAGCGAACAGTCAATTCTGATTGCAAATTTTTTTCAAACTGTACATGGCACATGATAAATCAATGGCAGATTAGAGGCAAAATTGTACGATTACCAAGATGTGGGCGTATGTACATCCTTTTTCTGAAAGAAAAGAAAAATAACATATTGATTGATCAGCTCCAAAACTTGTTATCCTCCAGCCTCTGCTGATTGGTGGAACAAGTTTTGGAGTCAGCCCCTCCAACAGGTAATAATCTGGTTCTTTTTCAAATCTTTATGTAGTTATGAACCTCATTGCTGTCCTTATCCCTCACTTGTAGAGCAGCTGCAGCCGGCTGGTGTGGCAGTTATTTCGGCTGATCTTGCTGTCCGGCTGGTAGAGGCTGGATGAGTTGCCGAAGGACGGCGGGATGGGGTGGAGGTCAGAGATGGGGACGGGGTACCCTGGAGGAGGGGCCAGGGACCTGGGGTCACTCTGGGGAATGGCAGGAGATGAAGAGCTGTGATTCTGATTAGAAACAGTGGACGCTCTTCTCCTGGACCGCAGGGCTTGCCGCTCAGACAGCTGGTTTCTTAGCTCAGACACACGCTCTTCTTTCTGAGGGGACAAATGGGAACAACAACTTAATCTTCTCTAGGGACAAGTCCTCTAATCCTCTACGACTGCTGACAGCTTATGTTTTAATTTTTTTTCGATAGTTCACAGGAGTTGTCTGGAAAAACTAGAAAAGGGGGATGAGCAAAGTTCCAGGCTAGTTTCAGACTGATTCCCTAAACACAGCTTGAAGTTAAAAAAATATTTGCTCACATCCAACGATTTATTTTCACAGGTTTTTTAATATGTTGTCGAGATTTCTGCCTTCACACAAATACAATAGAAGTAAATGGAATTTAATGTGTTCTACTCAAAGTATTAACAAATTGAGTGTTTAACCCTTTGAACTGTTCAATAAAAAATGGTCCGCCATGGTATTTTTGCTTATCATGATGTTATTTCTTGGAGTATTTTCAAATGATTAATTTCCCTAAAATCAGTGAAACCTAAGCTAAAGGGTTATGTAAGTCAATAAACCATAATAATTAAAAGTATTAAAATTGTATCAAATACAAAAATCTGACATGTGTTTTAATCAAATTTTACTAAATAAACACACAAAACACTCACTCAACTATTTGGCAATGGCTTGAATGTAACGTTCATTAATATAAAATGTTACACACTGAAGCTTTAAAGCTATAGTGCATTGTTTCGGTCGCCCCCTTGAGGAATTCTAAGTAATGACAACAAAACTTTCAGCACATGCACATGACACAAGCCTTCTGTGATCGCGCACCACCCATACCCCTCCTCCACGCAGTTATTTGTAACCAAGGAGGACACGGAGGATAAAAAAAAACATGATGGACTCTTCAGAAGACGTAATTATCTTCGGTCAATTTTCTGTGCGCGAAAGTCACCGGACGACACCATTTTTCTAAACATAGCCATACTGACAAATACAGAGAGAGTTTTGTGGAGCTGATAGGCTTAATTAGCTTTGTAACAGCTTATTTGGCTTGAATGTAACGGACATTCATTAATATAAAAAGTTACGCACTAAAGCTTTGAATATAAAGAAAACAAAGAATTGATTTTCACAGGAAAAAGAGAAAGGGCCTGGCTCACCTCCTGGATGATCTTTTGGAGCTCCTTGTTCTCTCTCTCCAGCTGTCTGGACTTCTCCTCATCATTGTTATTGGTAGACGAGCCAGTCTTCATGGTCTCCTGGGCATCTGACTGCCACTCACCCCGTGTGACCAGACGTCGCATCTGAAAATCATGCACTGGTTTCCCTTACTATACATGTGAAGACCTGTCCAGAATGTTCATCATAGGTCAGTTTTTGGATTGTATCCTGTCAGGCTGTTCTCATGAACCATTCATACATATAGCTCTGAAAAGTAAAGCACTGTAATTGGCATGTATTCCATGTATTTATTGCTGTATGCACCACAGTGACTGCTGCCTGCTCCGCATGGGGTAGGAGGACAGGGTGGATGGCTGGGTCATAAAACAAAGGGCTTTCAAGCAGGGGAGTGTAGTTCCTGTCCCTTAATGTGTGTGTAATACGAATATTTTTTTCTTTTTTGATATTCGAATAATATTTGAATATTTAATGCTCAAATGCAGTTGATGTTATAAATTTGTACTACACTCCTCAGGCTTATGTATTGTCAATGCCACTATAAGCATGTGGTTGTTGTTACATGCTCTGTCCACTAGAGGGACTTCTAAAATTAGCCAAGAGTCCCGACCAAGTGCGTCTAAATGTGATGCTAAAGGAGACGTTTTGCGTCAATTGCAAATTCCAAAGGCACCTGACCTAGTGTCGCTATTTGACATAATGGGATTGAGTATGTGTTGCGGCTGCTCCAAGCTCCGTGCACTGTGGCCACGGAGGGAAGGCAAGCCACACACACCGTTCATCTGCAAACACTACCTACCCAGAGCTGGATTTAAATCATCAAAATATCAGTTTAAGTAAGTATGAGAAGAAGTGTGTCTGTGTGTTACAGGGCTGAGTTTAAACGTCTTTAAACAGCAGAAAAAACTCCCAAATTCTAAAATACACTTAATAAGTTCACTAATTAAAATATTGTATCTTGTTTGTTTTGCATGTCAGTAATGAACGTAAATGCAGCCAACGTATTGGCCTTATCAGTGTTGGACCTGAGTGTGGCTGAATGGGAGCAAATTCCTGCAGCCAGGTTCAACATCTGGTTAAAGCCTGAAACCAGCAGAGTGGAGTGTATAGCAATACATTATCTGCCCATGGAGTCACAAATTGTGTCAAATGTGACAAAATGTTGAGGTGTCACATGCCATAAAGTGTATGACCATGAACTCTCCTCTCTTTAAATATTTAAAAATCAAACTGGTCTCGAGAAGAGTAAATGATTACACACACAGAGTATTGATGCTGACACAGCAAGGCAGCTCATTATGGGATATGTTATACCAGCCTAGATTACTCAAATCCCTGATGAAAGGCAATCCATTACATCTGACACTTGGAGTGTTGCTGTAATCTGCAGGGAGGAGACAGTGCTCTGCTGTTACCTTGGGGACGAACAGAACCACCAGGGTGATGTAGACTGAGAAGACTATGGCCAAGGAAGCAAAGGCGAACGAGGCGTCCTGCTGAGAGGACAGGATCATGGTGACTGGAGCTGTTATCATACACAGTACCTGAGGGAAACAGTGGAGAGAAACAACATGTTCACTTCTTTTATTACAAAAAAGACACCGTGTACTTGTCAGGACACTATGTGCTTGCACGTCAAAAAGGCAAAGCAGGTTCTTTTTTTATTTTGCCTTTATTCTTAAAATAGATGAATAATTAATGTTCCTAACAGTGAACTGACAGGTATAAGAGGAAAAGAAAGAACATTCTCTTCCTATTTTCATCCATTTTTCAGTTAAAGAAGGTGAATACTTTTATTTACAGATAACCGCTTTTAGGGTTGATAATAAATCGTGTTTGTGGTAAACAGACAGCTTCTGGGATAAAGTGCTGGAACATTCGGAGCCTGTAAGGTGTCATTCAAATCATTTGTGTGTCAATCCATTTCTGACAGATGGGAACACGGTGACGTAGCATTTTGATGTTGATGATAGGGTGACGATATGTCTTGCTTTTAAAAGCAGGACTGCTAGAAAGAACGACAAGCCCTGACTTGTATAGTATAGACTGCTTTATCCTATAGACCTTCAACAATTAATGTTAAAGGTCTCTTCAGCTAAGCCATCTACCTGTTTCTTAGACTCCATCCTAATGAGGCTACTTAAAGAAGACCCATGGTTAACACTTCATTACTAGATATGATCAATATGTCTTTATTAACAGGTTATGTCATTTAACGTAGCTGTGATAAAACCTCTTCTGAAAAAACCCACCCTTGAGCCTGAGGTCTTAGACTCAGTCCTATAGTCCTATAGGATTAGGACTATAGACATATATCTAACCTTCCCTTTCTCTCCAAGATCCTTGAGAAGGTAGTCGCTAATCGGTTATGTGATTTTCTACATAGCAATAGCTTATTTGAGTCCTCAATTATGGATTTAGAATGCATCATAGCACAGAGACGGCACTGGTGAAAATTACTAACAACCTTCTAACTGCTTCAGACAAAGGACTTGTCTCCGTACTTGTCTTATTAGATCTTAGTGCTGCATTTGACACTATTGACCATACCATCCTGTTACAGAGACTGGAACATTTAGTTGGCATTAAAGGAATCACACTAAGCTGGTTTAAGTCCTATTTCTCTGATCAATCTCACTTTGTTAATGTACAGGTATGCTAAAGTTAGCCATGGCGTTCCACAAGGCTTAGTGCTTGGACCAATTCTATTCTCCTTACATATGTTTCCTTTAGGCAATAGTATTAGGAAACACTCAATTAACTTTGAGTAAATGTAAAAGTTACATATTGTCAGGAACAGTGTGAAATACCCTATATAATCATTCTATCACAGATGATCCAGAATGCTGCAGCGCGTGTTCTGACAATAACTAAGAAAAGAGATCATATTTCTCCTGTATTAGCTTCTCTGCATTGGCTTCCAGGATTGAATTTAAAATCCTTCTCCTGACCTACAAAGCTCTAAATGGTCAAGCACCATCATATATTGAAGAGCTCATAGTACCTTATTGTCCCACTAGAGTACTGCGCTCCAAGAATGCAGTTACTTGTGGTTCCTAGTGTCTCTAAAAGTAGAATGGGAGCCAGAGCCTTCAGCTTTCAGGCTCCTCTCCTGTAGAACCAGCTCCCAGTCTGGGTCCGGGAGGCAGACACCGTCACCACATTTAAGAGTAAACTTAAAACTCTCCTCTTCAATAAAGGTTATATTTAGGGAGTGAGGAGTTGTATAGTTGAGGGTGTATGACTGCAGACGCAGCACCCCTTTTTTTCTCTGCTTCTCTTCATAGTTGTTAGATTAATCTACCATATAACCAATGATATAATCAAAGTAGAGGGAGGCAGGCCAGTACAGCCCAATCCGGCATGGGAGAGTTCTAGCCCAACCAGGCTCCTCTCCTTAACCTGTCTCTCTATGCTGTTATAGTTTTAGACTGCCGGGGGACTTCCTTTGACACACTGAGCGTCTCTCTCCTCTCTCTTTCCATCTGTGTGCATCCATTCCCAGAAATGCTTGTTACTAACATAGCTCTGGGGAGCTTATTCCCCAGAGTCCTTATGTTTTTTTTTCGTCCAGCATGATTCCTTGGATTAGATTGGCACCTAAATCATGGTTGCAACTGTCGCCGTGGTCTTGCTGCCCGCCCTGCTATGCCCTGTTACACCCTGCAATGCTCTGCAGTGCCCTGCAGTGCCCTGCTACATCCTGCTATGCCCTGCTAGGTCCTGCTACGCCCTGCTATGCTCTGCCGTGCCCTGCTACGTCCTGTAACGCCCTGCTATGCAATGAACTACTACAACTACTATTTCTAGTCACTGTTCCATTATCTTTATTAGGGCCCGAGTGCCGACAGCGGCAAAGGCCCTATTGAAACTGAAGGAATTATTTTCCCTGCAAATGAATTGCCTTTTTGAGGGGCTTAACATACTCAAAAACTTACCAAAATTGGCAGTTGCATCAAACCTTGTGAAAATGTACGTATTTTAAGGGTTTTGGGAATAGGCGCACAAAAATGGCTTCGCTAGCGCCCCCTACAAAGTTACAAAAATTGAGCCCCTGCAGTACGTTTAACGTAGACTAACGAAACTTGGTAGACATATGTAGCATGTCAAGATGTACAAAAAAGCTCATGGGAGTCATACCCTAAACCCAACAGGAAGTCCGCCATTTTGAATTGAAAGTTCGAAATTTCCACATCGTACTTTAATGAACTCCTCCTAGAGATTTCATCCGATCAACTTCAAATTTGGTCTGTGCCATCTAAGATGTTAAAGATGAAAAGTTATTAAAACAGGAAGTGGGTGTAACTTGAGTGTACATTGTCCAATTGGCTCGAAACTTTTCAGGATTCATAAGAGTCCAACCCTGACGACATCTACAGGCCGATATTGGCTCAAAGTCATAGCGCCCCCTAGGTGGCAACAGGAAGTAGACCTAAAAGTCAAGGTGCTATACTTTAATGAACTCCTCCTAGAGATTTCATCTGATGGACTTCAAATTTGGTCTGTACCATCTTAAGACCTTTACGATGAAAAGTTATTAAAAGCAAAACTTTTCATCCAATGGTGTGGGCGTGGTGGCCATTTTGAGCATTTATCAATGAACGAAGAAGTTGTAACTTTAGTGTACATTGTCCAATTTGGCTAAAATTTCTCACGATTGACAAGGGTCCAGACCTGAGGACATTTATAGCCCAAAATTGACTTTTGGTCATAGCGGGGGGCTGGCAACAGGAAATCAGCCTTATATGACAAACATCATCCGATTTACATGAAACTTATAATGTGTGGTCTTCATGTGATACTGAGCCGCCCCCTATACTTTAACCATGCCCACTTACTCAGGCCACGTCCCCTTTCATAACATTTGAACTGTTTAAGGTAGAGTCTTGTGTGAGGTGTCATTGAACTCAGCAGAGAGTTCCTTCTTCATTGCTGATGGTTTAGCCCGCCCCCTATGCTTAAGCCATGCCCCCTTTCATAACATTTGAACCGTTTAAGGTAGACCGTTTAAGATATCATTGAACTCAGCAGAGAGTTCCTTCTTCATTGGTGATGGTTTGGCCCGCCCCTTATGCTTAAACCACGCCCCCTTTCATAACTGGTGACCCATTTAAGGTAGAGTCTTGTGTGAGGTATCATTGAACTCAGCAGAGAGTTAAAGCTTGCAGCTTTAATTATGATTTGATACTATGAATAAAATTGAATTGCTTAATGCATAATTTATGTATGCCATACTATAATCTACTGTGTATCTTGTGTGCTTTTTATACATGTATCTATGTTTTTCTGCTTTATGCCTGCTGCAACACAAATTGCCCTTTGGGACAAATAATAAATTGATTGAATTCTCCATCTATCTGCATTAAGGACGGCATTATAATTTCTTGAATTTACTGTATGTAGATTCATTTCTGTCATACCAACAAAGTTTAATCCGAATCACAAGGAGAATGGGAGTGAGAGAGAGGTGGCAGGGAGAGAAGAGACAGAGAACGACATCAAATGAAACACGAGAGAGATGGAGGCGAGGCTGGAAATCAATACATATTGATCAACAGTCAAAAATCCCATCCAGACTGGCAAATGGAAGCAGCAGTCTGACACCTGCAGCAGCCATGTTTTCTCTGCTGTGTCATTACTCACACACAGCGATGCACAAACACAATCCTGCCCTCCACTCACACATAATCTGTCCAATTCATTTCACCAACCTCACTGGCACAAATGGCATTTCTGTGCACTGTGGGATTCTTGGGGGAACTCCTGTCCTTTATCTGGAGACGGACTGTTTTCTACAGTCTGCAGCCTGTACAGAGAAAACTTTAAAGGATATCCATCCATCCATCCATCCATCTATTCATCCATCTATTCATAAATCTATTCATCCATCCATCCATCCATCAATCCGTCCATCCATCCATCCATCCGTCCATCCATCCATCCATCTATTTATCCATCCATCCATCCATCCATCCATCCAAGAGCAAGGCCTAAGTGCATAAGTTTGTCCACCATTCCGAACCTGGTTCCAGACCTCTGAATCTCAGTTTGTTCAATGGTTCAAATATGTCTGATGATGTGCTCCTTGGTTTTAGAAATGAATGAATCAATCAGAGCTTTGTAGACAAGATAAAGAATGGAAATGGCATTTTTCTAGTTCACTAGCTATGGAAATTATGATAGAAATGACAGAAAATTGGCCACAAATAATTTGACAAGCATGGATAAGATGGATTCAGCTGTACAGGTTGTTGTAAGTCAAGTTACTGCAATAGTAACTCTTAAATCGATATATGCTTTGTAAAAAAGGTTCGGTGAACTGCTTCTAGTAACCTCTACTACAGCTTCAGTGTTAACTGAAAATGATGCAAATGAAATTTCATTATTCCATCATTGTTACCCTCCTGCCCTGACATTTCCTAAATTCCTATTCAGTACATTCCTATATTGTCATAACGACAGAATCATGTTTATTCGGCGAATAAACATACCAATGTACTGAGTTGCAACTTAGAATCAATAAATGTCAAGTTGTCATAACACAAACACCTCAAACAATACCAATTTTGCATTAAAAGTGATAATATAAATAATATACCGAATGACACTTAATGACACCAGTCATAAACACTCATAAAGACACCTTCATGTTCATGACAGGTGTCATGTCACTTATGCACACCCGTTCAAATAAAGTGTTACTCTACTTTCTCCAACAGAAATAGTCCCTATGAATTATAAACTATTTCCTGCTCCAAAAGGAGCATGCGACCACTTTTATGCTTTGATCCAAAACATGTAGAAGATCCAATAAATAGATCCCAGAGCTAACAAACATTTGTAGAACGCAGTGCTAGGATCAAACTAATTTGTTTTAGAAAGAGAGGGGATGACAGGCCACTCATTCATTGTAATCAGACCTAAGCAGGAGGAAGAGGGGAAACAGCAATAAACACAAGACTTTACCAATTTGCATTCCACCCACTCAGTTTAGGCTTAAATTGTAATCAGTGCATAATGGATAATCCTCAGAGATGAATTAAAATACAAAAACAGGAATGACAATCACAAAATCAGCCGTACTGGAGATGTTGCTGATTAAAAAGCCTTTAAGAGTGTGTGTGTGTGTATGCGTGCGTGCGAGCGTGCATGTGTGTGTGTGGAAAGAGAATGGCATTTCAAACCAGCAGCAGATGCCTCCCTTGTCTTTTTCGTCTTGCAGAGCGGAATACTTTGTGATTTGTTGAGTAAAATTTGATTGCAGTGAAAGGACATCTTGTTCTTGGATACACATTAAAAAGCTCAACAATTGACTACTTTATCTGGCGGTGTGACAGAGCGAACAGGCCCAGCCAATTATAGACAGAGAGCAGTTATGTCTTTGAAGAATATTTGAAGGGAGACTGTCAGTTATTCGCACTAAGCAGTTTAAACTCCTACAGAAACCAGAGGCCTGTACTACAAAGCAAGATTTGGCATTACGAGGTAACTTCAGGTTCAATACAGGGTTTTGTGTATCACAACGGTGGATCACTTGTTACCGGGTTAAATCGCCGTGGTAATTTATGATGACCGCCTAACTTGCTCGGTTCTGTTGGAGATTAGCACCGCCTACTGACCAATCAATACTCCTGATAACAGTGCAGCGAGAGAGAGAAAGAGAGGTGCGCTCATAAAAGTTAAAACAATGAGAGACCAACAACCCCGTTAATGGGTATTTTTATGAAGATATAGATTTTTAGCGGAGGGAATTGTGTATAGGCTATTTGTCGGCTTCTTGAGCCATGTGTTGCCAATGCGCTGGATTGGGAAACCCTGGGTTGATTGAACTAGTTGTTAACCACCGTCGTGTCACAGCTTTTGCGGCACCGCGGTTGTTAGGTTAGGTGAAGCCGGGTAACTAAAATAAATCCAGGGCATGTTGAACTTGCTTCGTAGTACAGGCCTCTGGTCAGTCATACCTTTTCTGCCTATACTTTTAGAAAGACAGAAATCAAAGTTCTGAATTTTAGAAGCAGTGCCACTGCTTATTAAAGCCCAAATGATAAACAGCCAATATTATGTGCTGGTTTTCACATATCACAGATATATTGTATAATAAATACCAAGAAGTATGCTCACGTTAATTTAGAAACTGTGTCTGCAGGCCATCCTCATTCACTGTTCGTACATATACCTACGAAAAGTAATGTACTTAAAAGTACATAAAAGTACAACCCAGGTATTCATTTAGATCCATATTTTTTGTTAGGCAGCAACCTCTAGTGGCTATAGTAATTATAATGGGAGCAAAGGAGGAAGTCAGGTGACATAGTATTAGAGCGATGAAGTCCACATAAGGGGAAGGTCAGGGTGCTGGATGGTTTCAAAAACTGCACTTTCACCAAGCAAAAAGTCAACGTTGTTATTATAAGTGACGTGAACCATGATTTCTTGTTTCCAACCCTAACCAAGTAGTTTTGGTGCCTAAACGTAACGGTCACGTCATCTTCGTGCTCCGGTCACTGTGTCACAGCGTTACATAGAACGGTCATATTTTGATTAATGCCGACCTTACACCAAACAACTTTTAAAGTGATCCAACTGTCGCAGATTAATTTCCAATGTCTGAATGAAATCCTGAGAGTCTTGCTAGAGTTGTGGCGCTCCAGTCGTCTCAATCGTTTTGTGTAAGGTGGTCATAAAACTCAGTCCCAGTCAATCTTTTTCCCATTTAGACATTCAGATGACATCAAACGTGTTTGATATTATCTTAAGTTTTAAGTCTTGGTGGTAAGAAGTTAAATCATGTGAACATTATCAACAACCAATGGGTGCGCTCCCTCCAACATAAAACAGGAAGCAACAAACGGCTAGAGCTAAACACTAAAGAGAGAAAGTTGACAATTTTCAACCCTTCTGAAGCGTGTCATTCAACGGGATATTTAACGACGGATAAACGCAGACCTCCGGCTACTGGAGACATTCATCTGCATGTACGGCAAAACAGAAAATCTGCAAACTTTCCCTTAAGTTACCAGCTAACACAAGCGGTAGCTAGCTTGCTTACATTTTTCAAAACAAATCTAGTTGTAGTCTTGCAATGTTTAACCCTGCAAGATCCCCAGTCTTTACATAGTATGACAGTCTTTAACATTAGATGTGAGATGGTGTCAGGCTTGAGTCTTTTCAAAGTCTGTTCAAAGTCTTCTAATGTATGAGTGTATAAGATGTCATACAACCTGTTGTATGAGAATACTCCATTGCAAAGTTTATTTTTACACTGTAAAATATCATGCTCACTACAAATCTTGGTCTGAATTCTTTAATAACCAAATTTAAGAGCTCTTTATCAAAAATGTTTGTTCACATTATGTTAAAAAAAAACAGGTCATCTTAAAAAATCAAGTATCAGATGGGCTTTACTGCATGTAAGTCAATGCAAAGACTTAAAGGAGAATTCCGGTCGATTCCAACCTGTAGCTCTGTTGTTTGTAAATTAGGAGTACTGTCAGTAGCGAGAAAAACGAAAACAATCGGTGCTGCCTACACCGAGTTATCCTCCTGCTAGATTTTGCACCCAACAGGCTTAAACAGGGCAAGTTTTAAACGTGTTTTCAGCCTCTAAACATGTTCGAAATGCCATTACAAGTGCTTAGCCATGTGCAGTTATTCCTTCCAAGGGAACACAGCGAATTTGACTGCAGTAGATGTGACAGAAAGGCATAAAAGTTGTGTTAATCCATACCTCTGTTGATTTCATGCTGTCCGGTGAAGTCCACACTAGTCGATTGCCGATCTCATACAATCCAATATTCCAAAATGCATTTTTTCCACACAAAAAACGATTTGCCGAGGTTCTCTCCATAGTAATGACTATGTATCAACAGGCTGTAACCTGACACCACAGTGAAGCGAGCAGAGCTGCAGTTTAAGAGTTCAACAGCTAGGTAACCTAGCAACGGCGGAGCCTGTCGGCAAAAGCAGGGAGGAGCTCACAGAGCTAACAGACGGAGCTTGGAGTTAGATCAGGACTAATATGAGAAAATGGTTCGAGTTTGTGCCTTTCCAAATTGCGGCAACCAAATGATGGGATATTTGAGCTTGAGCTTTCACCGTCTACCCCTCCGCAACCGGGAGATTTTACAGTTGTGGCTGGTTGCACTTCAGCTTGATGTGCAAACTCCCTTGCGAACATTATGTGAGAGAGATTACTGTGTTTGCAGCGAACATTTTGATGAGGACGACTTCACCGAAAAGAGCGTCAAGGCAAATGCCATTCCAAAAGCGAAAAGACCAGCTGCACACAAATTGGAGGTAACGTCTTTATGATTTATATTTTCCAAGGCTAAAGTAATTCTCACTTTTTTCCTGTGAAGAAATGTTTCGCGGTGTTGGTGAATTCTTGAAAAAAAAAACACCACTAAATGTTGTAACTCCCGTTACTGAGATAGTATCCCGCATATGATATTACCGACATGTAATTAGTAATGAGTTATATTACTGCGTTACAGCAAAAATGAATATATTACTGTAATTGCCTTACACCCAACACTGATTATGATTGATGCATCCTAAATGTTACTGTTTTGGCCCATTGAGTCTGACTACAATGTTATTTCTCCTTCTTACTTATTTAGGGGACAACATCCAGTGACGTACAGAGGTCTAATGTGGAATATGTATCTGTGAGGAATTTTGACATGTGACTTTATTCCTGATGATAAGGACACATCACAGCCCTGTCAGTTCAGCTCTCTGTGTTTTCTGGACATGCTGCGGAGCCTCGTGCATGTGGTGCTGTCGTCATTTAGTGCACACATCCAGCCCTGCAGAGCCTACCAGCTAGCTCCAGCCTCATTTAAGCCCACAAATTAGGCTGGAGGTGAGCATCGCCACCAAGGACGGCAGAGCTTCATCAGCGGAGTGTGAAAGGAAAGGAGAAGGATTGGAAGTGAAAGAGCAAATCTGCACACTAACACAGAGCCTGCAGAGAGGCACGCTACTGACAAACACATTAGTCTGACTGCCAGCAGCTACAGCTGCAAACACACACACACACACACACACACACACACACACACACACACACACACACTAATCAGCCTTTTCATATGCTGAGCATATATATCAAGAGAGAGAGAGAGAGAGAGAGAGAGAGAGAGAGAGAGAGCGAGAGAGGGAGGTCACAGGCTGCCCAGGCGTAGAACTCAGTCCACAGGAACATTTTGTTTCCAGATTCATTCTGAGATTGAGAGTGGTGCATGAATGTATGTCCTGTGGTAGTAGTGGTGGATGAATGCTGCTCTGTTAATCATCCTGCAGTAATTCTCAGAGAACAATGAAGGTCATGGTAAGTAATAAAATAATATTGTATTGTGCTTAAATGCTCTCCATGATGCGTACACTGCGGGGTTTCTAAGCATCTCCCAAAACAGCGTTCAGAGAAAAGTTGAGCGTTATCTGCAAAATAATTTCAAACTTGCATTCAATCTTTTCTCACTGAAGGTCGCCCTGCCTAAACGAGATAATTTTCAGTGAAGTGCAGTGTTCTTTTAAAGTGCCTATCTATTGAATCTATTGATTTTACACGTAAAACCTCTTGGGGAGTTGTAATTTGACCCATACTAGGGAGTAAAAGTCAGGATATCTGCATCATTGATTTTGATCACTCTTTAAATTCTTTCTCTTGTGAGAACAACAATTTTATTAATAAAAGCATACCCTTTTAATATATATAAATAAATAAAAATACTAAATAGCCTCCAGCTTATAAGGGATGTTGTCGCCTGCTAAAACCATACAAAGAAATAATCCTAATACTCCATCCCTTGGTTACCAGTTGGTTTTAGGATTGATTTTACGAAGTACAATGGAGTATACCTGAGGCCATATTCGTTTAGGGTTGGCAAACACACAAACGTTTTCTCTTCAACACAAGACCATTGTTTTCAAAGATTCCAATTGTGGAAGGCCCAAAACACAGAGGTGTTTCCAAATGTTCTGCATGAACCAGAGCATGTGAGCGGAGTTGAGCGGAGAGAAGTTTCCACTCTTTGCTCACAGAGCTGTTTCTTCCCACGCTCGTCCACTCAAAGCCGCTCTGCACAACTTCGCTCTGCGCTCAACTCAGATTTCACCCCGCTCCACTCAAATTGCTGACTGCTCGCAAAAAAATAAATAAATAAAAATAAAACTCGTGACGGTGCCCGCACTCCATCCATTCCCCCAGTGTCCGGAGCTCCAGCAGCAAAAAGTCCGCCTGATGATATGCAGTAAAGTAACACAAGCCTCAGGCATGCGACCGGAGTGAAATTAGAGCGGGAGATAAAGTGACGTTCCAACTTTTTAAAAATGGCTTTGGCACATGCAGTACAGACACATATACAACAAAGTGAACTCACAGCAACATTATAGATGGCCATGCCCACGGCTCGGTGGTCATTGATCTTCTCTGTGGAGATAGACTTGGTCTCATAGGCCAGGAAGATGCCGAGCAGCAGCAACAAACCTTTATAACCATACACAACACCTGCAGAGAGAAGACAACATGGCCGCTGTGAGGAATCATGGAACTGTTTGTACAGCTAGCGAAATTACGAATCCCACTATGGCCACGACAAGACCCGCCCTTCAATAGCATTTATTGGCCAGGTGTCCATGCTTACGCAAGGTAACGTAACCCCATTTCTACAGGTCCTATCTCCTGACCAATCGGCTATCCTAACCACTCGAGGTCAAATGCCTAACCCCAACCAATCGAGTAGCTTCGGAGGGCGGGTCTTGGCGTGGCCATAGTGGGATTTGTAATTTCACGTACAGCTACTCATTTCACACAGTACTATGCAAGAATCGGTATTTTTAGCCATTTGGTGCCCCTACAGTTTAGGAGTAGCACAACACAGCTGTGGCTCAGTAGAGCAGTCGCCTACCAATTGGAAGGTTGACAGTTCGATCCCTGGCCCTGCAGTCCCATGTTGAAGTGTCCTTGGGCAAGACACTGAACCCCGAGTTGCCCCCGATGCTGCGCCATTGGAGTGTAAATGTGTGTGAGTGTTTATCTGATTTGGCACCTTGCCAAAGCCGTACGGCAGTATGAATGTGTGTGAATGGTGAATGGTTCCTGTACTATGTAAAAGCGCTTTGAGTAGTCGTTAAGACTAGAAAAGCGTTATATAAAAACAGTCCATTTACATTTACACTGTCCCGCCTCATGGACAGTAGGAGTGTAACTATACATCCATCTGGATCCATATATCAATGGAGGAGCTTAGTAATTAAATTGTCAAATGATATTTTAGTTAATAAAATAAATGTAACTAATTGTGTTAAATGGGCTTATTATCGATCGCAGGTCCCTGAATTGAATCAAATCGAACTCGTATCATGGCAGATTGTGATATCAGTAAATTTTAAGTATCGTTGTCCTAAGAATTGATATAATATTGTAATAATGTGTGATTTGCCATGGACAGCTGAAGGAATTGGAAGCGCCAAATACCTTAACATATCTTAACAACACTAGACAAACCATCCAGCTAATATTACTTACTAATCCAACAACAAGAAGGCTCAGCTATGATAAAGTCATAGTTATATTACCTTTACTGTTACTACCAATGCCAACTGCTATCATTGTTATGAATCATATTTCTGTACATCTGTATCAGTGTCTCTGTGTCCCAACCGGCAGCGGCAGATGGCGGCCCACCAAGGGTCTGGATTTGTCTGAGGTTTCTGCCTGTAAAAAGGATGTTTTTCCTCGCCACTGACCCAAATGCTTACTCTTGGGGGGAATTGAAATTGTTGGGTCTCTGTAAATTATAGAGTGTGGACTAGGGTGACCAGACGTCCTGGTTTGACATTCCAGCGTTACAATGTAGGCTATATTTGTAAACACTGTTGCAATACCTCTTCTTATCTGTCTTGTTTTAACCAGTCGCTCCAGGTCTGCTGGAAAGTCAGCGGATGAGCGCTGGGTGGAAATGGGGACATTATAAACGTGAAAAAGCTTAATGTGGTTTAATGTAGCTAAACAACGATCAATGATCACCAAATTTCTCTCTCATATTGCTCTGGTTATGAGGAGCAATATGATAGAGAAATTTGGTGATCATTGATCGTTGTTTAGGTACATTAAACCACGTTAAGCTTTTTCCTTAATGAAGCAGAAACGCTTAATGTCAGATAACGTCCATAATAATAGGACTTTGGGTTAGATTTTTTGACAGTTTTCAGTGGTTATGAGGAGCAAATGAGAGAGAAATCTGGTGATCACTGATCGTTGTATAGGTACATTAAACTACGTTAAGCTTTTTCATGTTAGGACTTAAATAAAGCCCATGAGAACCGTGGAGAGTCAACCCACAGCCGCTCCGCTGCCCTGCTGAAAATGTGAAACAGAAACGCTTAATGTCAGATATCGTCCATAATAATTGGACTTTGGGTTCTATTTTTTGACAGTTTTCAGTGGTTATGAAGAGCAATATGAGAGAGAAAATTGGTAATCATTGATCATTGTTTAGGTACATTAAACCACCTTAAGCTTTTTCCTCGCCATAGGTGCCAGCAATGAAGAAGAAAACGTTAATGTGAGATAACTTCTATAATCGTTGGATTTCAGTTTAGTTTTTTTGACAGTCTCAAGTGTTCATGAGAAGATATGGCCCTGAGAAATTTGGTGATCACTGATCGTTGTTTAGGTACATTAAACCACGTTAAGCTTTTTCACGTTAAGCATTTTAGAATGTCCCGTGGAAATGTATTTCAAAAGAAGGGAGATTCCCTTCAAAAATGTAGGTCTCCTTTGTCAGTTCGCCATGTGTCTACCGGGCACAAATGCTCCTGTTGAACGGATCTTTTCACTCATCAACAACACATGGACTGACGAGAGGAACCGTATGATCATTCCCACCTTAAAGGCGCTACTCGTCACACGGGCCAATTTTGCTGACACCGGTGCGTAATTTCACAGTAAGCTTTCAGCCAACAAACTGATTCTTGAGCAAATTCACTCCTCTAACAAATATACGGAATGACTGTTTCCAATAGGGAAGCTATCTGCTCTATCAAATGAGATTACGTTTGTGTGTGTGTGTGTGTGTGTGTGTGTGTGTGTGTGTGTGTGTTGTTGGTTAGAATAACACTGGTAACACTGCGTGAATTAATTAATTGATGTAGACTATGTATTATTATGCATTATGTAATTACATATGTGTTTACTGCATTCCTTAATATCCCATGAATCATCAGGAATTGACTGTTCATAGTCTGTCATTCGTGACCTCATCATGAACAACACAACTAAAGCATTTGGTACGTGGGCACATCATTATGAATTACGATTTATGATCATGATTATTTATTTTTCTGCAGAAACAATGTGGTCATCACTGCACAAATTCTGATTTGAACACAACTTGAGCATCTGATATACCCACCTTACCTAATTCTTTAGTTGATGTGTTGTTCATGCATGAGGTCATGAATGAGAGGCTATGAACTCATGTCAATTCCTGATGAGTCATAAGATATAAAGGAATGAAGTAATGCAAGTAAAGTCATGAATTAATTCATGCAATGAATTCATAATTCATGTACCCATACCGTAAAGTGTTACCATAACTTTAGTTCAAGCCTGTAGCAGCAGTTCCAAATACTTCGTTTAGTGCCAGGCAATGAAAAATACCTTTTCACAAAGTTTTTCACAAGTTCAGTGGGTACATTTTCCAAAAGAATGCTTGAATTCTGAAAAATAAAGTTGGTCCCACATGAAACTCACTCAGTGTCTTTTAATATTATTTCGTAGATAGGCTACATACCAAGAAAATTCATGAATATTAACTGAGATACCCCATTATGTTGTGAGCAGTAGGCCTATGTGTGCTGTTGTGTCTAATCTGTCTGTGTCCATGTCTGACCTGGGCTGGCATATGTTCACGTTAAAAAGCGTGTGCGTGCATGAGCACTATGGTCACATGCAAAGTGTCCCGGTTTTAGTTCAGGGAAATCTGGTCATCCTAGTCTAGACCTACTCTATCTGTAAAGTGTCCTGAGATAACTCATCTTGTGATTTGACACTATAAATAAAATTGAATTGAATTTAATGAATTTACGGTTTATCAGCTACTTCTCCGGGGAGCAGCGCAGCAGATGGACCTTCAGTTAGCGACTGTAGCAACTCTATTTCAGTCAGCGCAAACCCTAGTGCTGGGGGTCTGATCCCGGACGGCCCAGTCTCCCCGCATGATTAGCAAACTTTCTGTTGCTGCCATTATACAGCTTAGACTGAGCCACTTTCATCTAAAAACAAAACAAAACATAAATGTGGTCCAAACTGAGAATACCACGCTAGCTTCTTCTAACTAGCTGGCGGTGTGTGGCTTAGTGCCGTAAATTGTTACACACTTCTCCTGGGAGATCGTATCGCTCCCTAAAGGTCGGCGTGGGAATGAAAGAGGCGCCATTCTCCCTATTACAAGTCTGTGTATGATCAAAATGATTATTAAGCTGTTTTTTTTAACAACTGTGCATAATGTTGCTTTAAATACCCTGTAGAGTACGTTATCAGTACTTAGTGAGAACTAAGTAAGAAGAACATTTTACATTTTCAAAATCATATTGTATATTAAACTGATTTCTACTCACCCAGCCAGGTGTTCATCTTTTCTGAGCTGCAGTGTTCCAGTAAAGGCTGAATCAGAACATCCAGGTCTCCTTTGGGGGCTTCTCTGGTGAATTTCTGCTTTCATACATACAACATGAAAACACAGCTGTGTCACGATTGTGAGTTTGTGTTTCCTGTTTATGTTTTCCTCTCTAGTCTAGTTTTACGTCCTGTCTTGTGTTTTCCCGCCTGTTTGATTGTTCTGCCCCTCCCTGATGTGTTCTACCTGTTGTGTCACCTGTCCCTTGTTAGTCCTCATTGCCTGGTGTAGTTAGTCCCTGTTCTGTCTTTGTCTCTTGTCGGATCATTGTTGTTATGTGCTAAACCTTGTCAATCCCTTGACAGAAACGTGACAAGCTGAAGAACAGCAACACACTACAACTTCAACAGTAAACACATAAGATCAAAGTCTGTCTATTTTTATGGAAGCTGCCAATTTAAAAATGAAATAATTTCATCAAAGTGAAATTTCATTTTCTATTTGAGTGCACATGTACGACAATCTTGGAATAAAAAAAAAAAGAAATCCAGTTTTCATTTTTATTTTCAGGACTGAAAATGTTTAATTGCCGCTAAAATGAAAATGTGTCAATAATTGAATTGATTAGTCAATCGACAAAACTAATTGTCAACAAATTTGATAACCGATTCAGTCATTTATTATGCAAAAATGCAAAATTTCCTGGATTCTAGATTCTCAAATTTGAAGATTTCATTAGACTAAATCAGTGCTTCTCAAAGTGCAAGTACTTGCAGCTGGGCTATAAAAAAAATACTATTTGTGAACAGTAGGGCTGGGCATGGTTAAAAAAAGTTTCAATACCGGTACCATACTGTGAATTAGATACTGGTTCCTGAACGATACCTTTTCAATACCATTTCATGAAGTTCATTATTAATATTGTTGGGTTATACTATTACATTATAGTGTGGTTTAGACATACTCTTTCTGTAAAGTGTACTGACATAACTCCTGTTATGATTGACACTGAATTACACATTACATGGTACAATTTCTTTTTAAATTGTTCAGCTCCTTTACACCTATGTGAAGCACACTGTAGTCAAGCCTCTCAAAATACAACACACATGTGAACCCCGTCTCTGTGCGTAATGTAGAGTTTTTCCTGCATGCCTCTATAATGTATAACATTAGACAGCCGATTAAACGCTTATTAGATCTTGGTACAAGCAGATTGCATGCTTATTGGCTGAGAGAGAGAGAGAGAGAGAGAGAGAGAGATCACTCCGCTCCATTCATATTGCTAACTTTTTCAAAGTACCATTGTCGAGCTCGCCGCAACAGCCGGTTTCTGACAGATAATAGTGTGGGTGCTCATCACACAGATGCATTCTGGCATGCTCTGAACTTTGGTGTGGATAAAGCGACGCTCGAGCTCTGCGCTCCATCCAAAATCCTCCCACTTGCTTGCGCTCGGCTCCACTCACGTGCTTGTGTGTGTCACAAAAGTGGCCTGAGAGAATCCTGTCATTCAAGAAACTTTAATTGGAAATAATAAAATAATTCAAATGTTTAGCTTGCACATTGTCTTGTTAGGGTTAGTAGGGCGAGTTCTTATTTTCATTTTTCTGTTATATGCATTTTAAACATTAAAATCAACATTGATTTTGACATGCACACAAGAATGGAAATTGAGATATCACTTTGATTAGATTATTTTATTATTGCCAGCTATAAGCTTCTATAACTGTCATCCTTTTACTTGCTTTATTACTTTTCCTCAGTCAACCCAGTAATTATTATTTAGACACACCAACAACTTTACAGTAGTAGATATAAGGTTCTCCCTCATGAATGCATTATATTTTAAGATTCATTTAAAATGTTCCTTTGCACAGTTGTGAATAAATAACTAAATAAATTGATGAGCATACCTCCACTGTGATATGTAAAGGATCCACAATCTGCCAGATCATGAGAGACAGGATGTCGATGCCGAGCAAAACACCAACGGTTGCATAGAGTTTCCATGGTTCCAGGTGCTGCTGGGAAAAAGGGGGGGGGGGGTGTGATGGTCACTGCGGGGGCATGGCAAGGGATCAGGAAAAGGCACAAATCCTCTCTTTCTGGTTTTGTAAGGGAGGGATTTATGAGGCCACAAATAGACTAGCCTAAGCTGGAGGTGAAAACAATGATCCATCACTGACTGTAGCCAATTCAATCTAAAGCACTGCGCCATGACAGGAAAGAGACACAACGCACAGCTCCCTCACTCAGTCAATAAATAAAGGTGTTCCTTTATGTATTCAGCTTTAAAGAGAGAGATTTTTTTTTGGGAACAGGTCCAACACTATTAGAACAGCGTGAAATTAGGGCTGCACAATTAATCGCAATTGTATCAATCGCAATATGTGCAATATACAAATCGCAGGGGTTGTAATATTTGTTACTTGCAAAATATGTGTCAAACCATTCTGAATTAAGTATTGTGGTGCTGCAGAGATGTCCCGGCTTACAAATCGTATCCTACAGACTAAAGAAAAATGGAACTGACTGCTGAGTATCTCTGGGAAATTGCGTTCATATGGTTCAAATTTTAACTATTTATATCCAATGCAATTGTTTTGTGCCAACGCAATCATGCAGTGTAACCTGCATTACAAAGAGAGGGCGGTTGGGGTGGTGAAGGATTCTAGAGCTTGTGTCCCGTCACAATCCAACAGATGGTTGCCTTTTTGTTTAACCATAAGACAGGATTTTCCCCTAACCTGAAGTATTTAAAGGGTACTTTTGTTTTTTTCAACATGGACCCCATTTGCCCATACATTGATGTCTAAGGGTTTTTTACACACATAGTTTGTTTACTTTGGTCCAAATCAGTTGATGAGTTTGTAAACTTGAACCCTTGGTCCGGTTTTGTTTCACACCTGGAAAAATCCAAGAGAACCAAAATGCGTCATTACAAATCACGCAAGAACGTCACTCCTCTTATTGGTTGGATGTGTCTGGGGCGGGGGAAAGAAAGTAAAGGATGCTCAAGCTGGCGACCCTAAGCAAAGTAATCTTACTTCTGCTCTAAAATGGAAGTAAGATTACAAAATGACGGAATGCGGAAGTGCAGGCAAGTTCAGGCAAAGAGGTCAATAAAGTCGTAATTGCAACTAACAACTTAGGTGAGCGTTTTTCAGGGGAGGACAGTCTCCACATTTACCTTTCTCTTGTCCTTCTTCTCATCCTTCTTGGTGAAGACAGTATGGACCCACCAGATCTTGGTGAACATGCTGCCGTAGGCGAGGCTGAAACCCAGACCAAGCAGCCACAGGCGAAACTAGCAGAGAAGAGAAGAAATTAATTTCATTATTAAACTGATTAAGATATCAAATCAGCTCCTCAGTCATTCTCCATCATAAAGCTTTCTTTGAGTTTAATAGCCTTTCAGAAAGGACCTTGAAATGAAAATAACCTCTATAATACAGCAGTGATACTGTATCTCTGCCTTTACTGTGGCAGACAAGAATCAGACAACTGACAACACGGGCAAACAGAAGAGCTTGAAGACTTAAAACTACAGAATATTTTTGTGGTTTAGATTTTCTCCCTATTTTAAAGGGATTTGTTTAGGCTCTGATCTTCTTTCTAGGGGAATGACACTTTCATGTGTATGGAGCCAGCAATCCACACTTATATAATAGTGACTAAAGGAAATCCACCAATAGAATACCAACAATAACTTATGTAATAAAATGTTAACTTGGACTTTTGGTTTACCAAAAGAAATGTTAACCGGTAATCCTGATTTAAAGGCATTTTATGGTAAAAAGTGTAATTTATTTCCGTTAAAATGTAAAAATCCTGATTTCTCACTTCAAGACCACATTTAGGCGGGTTCCAGACATGTGAATGTATTGTGCTCAGTGATGGCTGTTTGTCCCGAGTGGGGGAACAATTGAACAACCACAGCTTTGAAGGCAGGAATAACAATGGGGACGTCATCTTCCAAGCTTGAACCATAGACATCATGTTCCTAGCTAGCTATTTGGCTACATCCATGAAAATACGAGAAAAATGGCCACAAAATGGTGACATCTGTGGGTTGAGATGGACACAGCTGTACAGGTTGTTGTAAGTAGACTTACAGCGATAACAACTTTTAAATTAGCATTTCTTTTTTAAATTGTCATGAAAAATGTTAGGGCTAACACAATATAAATTTGAATGAAGTGAAAAAAGGCAAATAATTCTGATTAGCAAGCTTCATTGTTTGACATTAATGTGTATTATCCCTTTAAATATATACAGTATATATATATATATATATACACAGTATCTCACAAAAGTGAGTACACCCCTCACATTTTAGTAAATATATATCTTTTAATGGGACAACACTGAAAAAATTACACTTTGCTACAGTGTAAAGTATTAAGTGTACAGCTTGTATAACAGTGTAAATGTGCTGTCCCCTCAAAATAACTCAACACACAGCCATTAATGTCTAAACCGCTGGCAACAAAAGTGAGTACACCCCTATGTTAAATTCCCATAGAGGCAGGCAGATTTTTATTTTTAAAGGCTAGTTATTTCATGGATCCAGGATACTATGCATCCTGATAAAGTTCCCTTGGCCTTTGGAATTAAAATAGCCCCACATCATCATATACCATTCACCATACCTAGATATTGGCATGGGGTACTTTCCATAAAATCATCTCTCAATGCAAATCAAACCAGCTATTAGGCTAACCGACACAAAACCATGCCAATCTCTAGGTATGGTGAAGGGTATGTGATGATGTGATGACAAAATACACCTTTAAAACTCACTGATCTGTTTAAAGACGAAGAAAGAAGCTTTAAAGTTCCTTCAGAGCTCCCTTATCTCATTTAAAGGTGCCCTGCCACACAAAAACGTTTTTACTTGTATTTTTTTAAATATGTTAGGTCCATATGTGTTTGTGTTATGTTGTGAAAATGAAATGCTACCTTCTCCGTCAGCTCTAACCACTGAAAAGAAATAAGCGGAGAAATCAGGCCAATTACAAAAGCTGGTCAGTCTGACGTAGTGTTGCCTGAGCTCATTACTATTCATGAGCTTGCCCAGTTGCGCTGGGTAAAGGATGTTGATAGCCAGGCTCTCATTGGCTAGCTGTTAGCCAATCAGAGTCAAGCAGCTTAGCTCGTTGAATATTAATGAGAACTGGCACAAACCGAGCTGAGTCTTCCTGCAGGCTTTCTATACCATGCTAGAATGGCTTGAAACAAGGTAGCCAAGGCATTTTTTCCACAAAAAATGTTACAGAGTCCATGTTAGAACTCATAGACTGTATATTAATGGACAGCACATGTGTGATGTCACTTATTGGTTTGTGGAGATCTGCTATCCGTCATCGAGTTTGCCATTATGGGCGCAGCCATGTGACGATTTTAGACGAGAGGGAGGAGTGAGGGAGGAGCTGCTTACACTCTACGTTACGTTACACACTTTCACTGGCAATCCCCTAAAACACCCCCTGCTTTATCGCCGATTTTAAAATCAATGAGACCATAATTAAAAAAATCAAAACATCATTCTGTGTTGCAGAAGACTAAGCGATTGAGACCATAAACTCATTATGAAAATGTTTACTGAGGTAATAAATCAAGTGAGAAGTGGGTCACTTTCTCATAGACTTTTACAGAAACCGACCTACTTTTGCAACAGTACGTGTCGCACTCTGCTGGAATCCAGATAGAATGCAGGTTTAAGGCACTTCCGCATTTGCAGCACTTCGCCGAACCGGATGCATTGTCCATTAAAATAACAGTCTATGGTAGAACTTCAGACATTACCACAAAGTAATGAAATACGTGTGGCAGGGCACCTTTAACAAACCAAACAACAGATGTCTCCTTGGTGTTCTCTGCTGTGGATATTGCAGCTGTGTGCTCAATAAACAAAATACGATTGATATGATCATTTTTTATGATGATTTTTATCATATCGATGTATGAACAATGACAATTTTTAAATGACAATAACGATAATCCTTATTTGCAGGCCTGCTTCCCACAGTAAACTGATATCCAGTAGGTTTGAAATCAATTTATTGTGTTTGGAGCAACTTTCAAAGTGTACCTGGCAGACGACGGGGAACTGCTTCCTGTGGACATGAAGGCCATCGATGCCCAGAGGGAAGACAGCAGCCAGCGCCATCATGCAGCCCACGGCAGTCATGTTGTTAAGGTAGGGCTGAGAGTTCTGAATGTACCTGTAGCAAAGAAACAAACACATACTGCTTTTCTAAACATGTATAATGAACAACAAATTGTTGTTTTTATAGACCTTTTCTAGTCTTAACGACTACTCAAATTACTTTAACATAAATATAGGAACCATTCACACACATTCATACACTGATGGCCGAGGCTGCCATACAAGGTGCTCAGGCTCAGAAAAACATTCACGCACATTTCACTCCAATGGCGCAGTATCGGGAGTTCAGTGTATTGCCCAACGACACTTCGGCATGGAACTGCAGGGCCAGGAATCAAACCACCAACCTTCAATCAGTAGGCGACTGCTCTTACCACCTGAGCCACAGCTGCTCCTCATAATATGCAAGCAGCCGTCCCTCACACCACAAAAACAATACACACACATTTCAATACATACGTATTGAAAGGTGATAATAATAGAGGTAGTATAGAATATTAAAAAAACTATTTATTGTTTCTGAAATTTTGGTTCTCAAAGAAACAATAGTTATTATAGTGACTCCATTCACCAGCTCCAATCCTCCAGGGCCTGTTCATCACTGGCCACTCCAGAGCCCCCCGCCACAACAACACTCTCCATCCAGTAGAGACAAGTTAACAGGCTGTTCAAAAGACAAAACCCCCGCAAAGCAGCCTGACCAGACTCAGTCTCGCCTTCCACACTGAAGCACTGCGCTGATCAGCTGTCTCCACTGTTCACAGACATCTTTAACACCTCACTGGAGACAGGGTAATGTTAAGAAAATTACCCAGTATTGCTTGCCCAAATAGAGAACACTGTTGAAACAAGGCTAGTGGCCAGCTATGGAGACATAGGCAGGGGAGTGTGTGGAGTTCTTCCTAGCAGAAACCCAGAATGGAACTTTTCAATCTGTGGAGCTGTTGAGGTTCAGGTAGAGCAGAGCAAAGTTTGAAGGGTATATATTTAAACAGGAAGCAGGAGAGAGAATTTTTTAAGAGGGTCAATTCTCAGATATATTATAATTATTGGCCGCAGAAAAACTGGATCCTCACGAGTGGCCTGCTGACCAACAAGAGCTAGCCAGCTATTGTGGGGACCATCTTGCCAATGTCCTTGAATGAATAGGATGTGACAGGGACAAAGCATAGCATGTGGAGTGGCCTGGGGCTAAGGTGCTGATCAAGTCCTTACCACAGGGCCTACAAAGGAATGCTTGGCAGGACTTTTCCTTGGAAAATGAGCAGAGGAGTAGCTTCACAACCTACTTCTCATTGTAGAGCTAATCTTGGTAGAGCTAATCTTGGTCCCGGGGGGCCAGTAGCTGAGTAGATGTTTACTTTTTGTAGTTATATGTACGAATGGTTCATGAGAGCAGCCTGGAATCAGCAATGCTCAGGGTGATCTTTGGTCACATACTAGAGAAGCTGACTATTCAATCTGGAATACCAGAAACTATGGAGGAGCTAAACTTGACTGTGAAGCAGACATTAAATATCACCCGCGACTTCAGTCTGCAGTATTCAGATCCGGACTTTGAGGACTTTTTTACTCTCAATTCCACTGCTCAAATTAAACACATGGCCACAATAAGGTTGTGAAAATCAAAACAGAAGTTGTTATCAATTTGTATCCAGTACCACACAATGAAAGCTACACTGAAAGTGTCACCTCGGAGCAATCCCTTGATGCTGCTTCCACAAGTGCACTGCAAGGACTATCTTGACTCATGTGATTCATCATCTGCAAGGTCAGTCATCATGTCATCAAGCGGCAGCCCAGAAAGGATGACATGGCCAAACAAATTCGTCATTCCACGATTCTCTGTTGAAACCGAAAGAGCCAACAAAGTTTACAGAAAAGACACACTTATCAAGGCACACCCATTTATGAAGTTTTGGGGGGAGCTCTTCAGGCCTCAGTGGATGGCTGACTAGCATTAAATACAAAATAGCCAACTATGGAACAAAGATAAGAGGCTTTGGTATTCCAGATGTTAAATGCAATGCTCTGAAACATAAATGCCCTAATGAGTCTGCATAAATGTAAAAAAAGGCAAGAAGAGCAGAAGTCAATTATTTGGCCATATATTGACGTTGGATCACATTATTGAACAGGCTAGGAGAAGGACTGCGGAAGTTTGTTGCAGTTTGAATTTGAAGACGTGATGTTAACGGTAATGGATAAGTGGAGATGGTGATTTCGGGGCTGTTTCATATTAAACAAAAAGGATTTTCCTTATTAACAAAAATGTCTATCTCTGTAGGGATCCTTTCCATAATGTTGTCAGACACTTAGAATAATATTCAGAGCCTGTCAGTGGCAGAAACAGCACTTTTAGTGGACGCTAACTGACAGTGTGCATTTCCCATTGCCGCCCGGTTCGTGGCTGCCGGTTACAGGGTTCTCACTCAATACTGGACCAAAGATTTCAAAAGACTTTAATATTTTTAATATTAAGATTTTTGTTCACATTAGTCACTTAGACACCAATGCATAGGGTCCAAGTTGAAAAATACAGAAACACCTTTATTTATGCAAATTAGCACATATTTAATTAGATAATGTCTCATTTATATAGTTAAACATTAAAGTTCAGAAAACTTGTAATACAAAAAACTATTGAATGAATGAATGTAAATAATCAACTGGGGAAGTTTCACAGTGAAATCTTTTAGTTAAAATATTTTCCCTATTCACCTGTAGTGTCTCCCTTAACATGGGCTGAGGAAATTGTGGCATCACAGACTTCCGTATTTTTCAATACTTTCCACCACTCGGATCTCTTAGGACTTTAAATATGTTATAGAGGAGAATTTTATGAGACTAGATCAGTTGAAAGAGTTTCTATTGCAATTTGTGTGGGGTCAGGTTGCACAATGCCTGTACTATTAGAGTTTATTGTGATTCTGGTTCTAAATCTAAGAGAGAACAGAAAACACTCTTCCTCCTTGTATTGCTGTCATAACATTTAAAGGCCCTACCATGTCATGAACAACATAAACTACATGTGTGAACTAGACATCAGGTAGATGAAGCAATGCAGTGTATTTCACGTCTGAAAGGGGCTTCAGTCCAACCTTTTGGCACTGGTTTAAAGAAAATACGTGTTCACCAGCTAGTCTCCAGACACGGGGTGTGTCTGATGTTTGGTGCAACTTTGAACTTGATCTTTATCTCGATCGATTTCTAGTAAAGGTGGGCTTTTGTACCTGACATTGCTGTTGTAGATGTTGAAGGTGAGGCAGATGATTCCCAGCAGGATTCCCAACCCAGCAAAGACAGACACCGACACAAAGATCTTCTGGGACAGGTAGCGAAACTCCTCGATGACCACTGTCTGGTCTGCAGGCGGTCCTAAGCCTAGAAAACACAGAGGAGAGGATGAGAAGGATGATGAGACTACAGAAACACAAAAGTTTAATGCATCCCAGTGTTCACTCTGACTAAAGGTCTAACTATCAATTAGTGTCCAGCCATGCCTCATCCGGATTTTCCACCGGGCGCGTCTGTGATGCGTTCTGGCTGCACCGTGGTTTTGTTCCGTCCTCTGCCACGTGCCATACCACACCGGGAGTGTCTCAGAAGCGGAGATTTGCCTGCCTGCTCGCAGATTTATTGTCTCTACTACTGTCTCTACTTGAAAGAACAATCACTTGTTTATTAAGCTAGTATCTACCTTCCACTCCAAGCTTTCCTGTAACTAAACTCCACGCCTTCTCTTTTCTGGAGTTGTCTGTAAAAAGGATCTGTGATGTTGTTTTATGTTTTTCCACCTCCAAGATGAATCTCTCGTCATCCGTGGTGTTGTAGATATTCGGGGGGTGTTTTGAAGCTGCAGCTATGTACTACAAGCGTCCCCTGAGCTAAAACGGCAGTGGTCGGGGCAAGTTTTAGAGTGCCTTTGTGCCTCTTAACAGACACAAAATGCAATTAATATGTCTGTGCCACATGAACAGGGCCCTTACGTGTCAACAAGATGCATTTTCAACTCAGACGTTTAAATTCACCTATCCTGGTCCTTTTTCTCGATCCTGCCGGTAGCTAGCTTGCCCTGCTAGCCGTTAGCCGTTAGCCGCTAGCTGCCGTCCGGTGAGTGTATTCAGCCAGTATTCTGTGATAATCATTCCAATAACAATCCATGGAGCGCCCGGTGGTCTGGTAGATGTCCTGCATAGGACAGATCATGCCTTCGCAGCGAAAGGTTTAGATTATTTCCCCCTCAAAATAGGTAATTGAGCACTGTAGTGGTTATGACCATATCAGTGACTATGTAACTACATGGAAACGGGATAAACAATGTCTGTGGCTTGCACAGTAATAGCGTTACTGAAGCGTAGCTGTAGCATTGCGCTGTCTCCTGGGAATTCAGTTGTAGCAGGAAAAGGTAAACAGTAGTGTCAACAAATTTCTAATAAGGGAAGAAGTTCCACTCTCTCGTTAATTCCAGCTTCTGAAATGGTTGCAGTTCCACCAGAGTTCCATATAGAGGGCGCTCACAGGCCAGTGCAGAATGAATGGGACTCTATGGAGCTATACCCCTCAAAATCCACTTTTCTCAGGATATAATTTTTTGTCTAGTAATTTGAATGTTTAAAAAAAAATTTAAATGTCAATGACGTCATACACATATACGGCCAGAGATACTGCTTCACGGCAAGCTCTGAGTCGCTTCCTTTGTTCTCTCGAAGCATCGACAACACAGCTGACAGGTTAGGCTCTCCCTGTTAATACACGTTAAGGTTTGGTTAGGTTTGCTAATGTTTTAAAGACCACGCCGAAATATTCACTCTGACATTCTGGTTCTGCTTTGGATGCCGTCAAGCAGGATCTCCGATCGTAATCAGTCCTTCACTGACCAATCAGCATTCATTAGCAGAATGCTAGCGTGTTGTGGGCAACAACGACTCAACCTGTAAGAAATCGAAAGGACACAAGTACTCGTTCATTCAACTTTTGACCTATAATCCATGTTGAACTTGCAAAAACTACAATCAAATAACGACAATCAGGCGAAAGAGACAAATTTAGCCGTCTAGCTCCATAGAGTCCCATTCATTTTGCACTGGACCGCAATCACCCCCAGTGGAACTCTGGTGGAACTGCAACCAAATTCGGTACAATGGGGCTGAATAGGGAGTGGAACGGCTTTCCATAGACGGGCTTTGGTAGTGTGCAGATTGGAGCGTAGTGTGTGAAGAGCGGAGTTGTTTACAAGGGAAGAAGCTTGGAGTAACGTAACTATGGAGAATATAGCAGATATACAACACACGGAAGAGCCTTTTAAGTTTGATGGTCGCCCTTATTTATTCGAACCCGAGTATACAGACGAAGAACTAGCCTCACAAGAGTTGGAAAGAACGAGATAGACAGAGGGGAAACAGGCAGATGAACTTGCTGCTCCAAGCGCAAGCTGAAGCTAGCCTTCAGTAACTGGAGGACATAGCCACACCACTGCCGCTCCGTGGATTATAATTGGGATGATTATCACAAAAGCCTGGCTGAATACACTCACCGGACGGCAGCTAGCAGCTAACGGCTATCTGGCTGTACACACTCACCGGAGGGCAGCTAGCAGCTAACAGCTACTACCGCAGTACTGTTTATTTTAGGGGGGAATACACTTCAAGACGTGACATGAACTGTCCTCTGGAGGACATAGCCATACCACCGCCGCTCCGTGGATTTTTATTGGGATGATTATCACAGAAGCCTGTCTGAATACACTCATGTGGCCCTGTTCATGTGGCACAGGCATATTAATTGCATTTTGTGTCTGTTAAGAGGCACAAAGGCACTCTAAAACTTCCCTCGACCACTGCCGTTTTAGCTCAGGGGACGCTTTGTAGTACATAGCTGCAGCTTCTCCATGTTACCTGCACTGATTCGGGTCGGGGTTTTTTTCTATCGAAAGTACTAGCGTAGCTATAGCGATCAAGATTAACGTAAAAATTGGCCGGAATTCTCCTTTAAGTGGAGCAAAGAGCTAATTCACGCATGCTTCTGGGACGCGCCGCGACACGGGTTGACGAATATCCAGCATTGACTTGAATAGCAGTCATTGCTTGCTGGGTCCGCCTTCGGAACACAGACGCGCCCGGTGGAAAATAGGGGTCAGCCTCCAATGTCCCATTGATGTTAGTTACTCAGTAACATCAGTTAGCCCCACATCATCACCAACCCTTCACCATACCTAGAGATTGGCATGGGGTACTTTCCATAAAATCATCTCTCAATGCAAATCAAACCAGCTATTAGGCTAACCGACATAAAACCATGCCAATCTCTAGGTATGGTGAAGGGTATATGATGATGTGGGGCTATTTTAATTCCAAAGGCCAAGGGGACTTTATTAGGATGCATAGTATCCTGGATCCATGAAATAACTGGCCTTTAAAAATAAAAATCTGCCTGCCTCTATGGGAATTTAACATCTTGGTGTACTCACTTTTGTTGCCAGTGGTTTAGACATTAATGGCTGTGTGTTGAGTTATTTTGAGGGGACAGCACATTTACACTGTTATACAAGCTGTACACTTAATACTTTACATTGTAGCAAAGTGTAATTTCGTCAGTGTTGTCCCATTAAAAGATATAATGAAATATTTACTAAAATGTGAGGGGTGTACTCACTTTTGTGAGATACTGTAGATCAATATGTCTGCATAACAGGGTATGCACCACAGTAATTTAAAGTAGCTGTGATAAAATGTAACGTTGGTATATGCAGCAGCATCTGCGCTCAGAAACACACATGGTGAAATATACAGCAGAAGTATTCATTTCCAAATAGACTACCACTGCAGACGGTTTGCCACTGACTTCAGTGGTCATACTTTAAATCAGGCTGTTATTGTGAAGGGGAGAAACGGAAAAAGTAAACATCAGTATGTTAGCAATGTCATTATTGTGTTAACCCATTCAGCATCCTTTTTCTTATGCTAAAGAGCTATTTTGTATATATTTCCTTTTCGGATTTCTGAATTCATTGTGAGCATGTTAGCATGCAGATGTTTGCATTTAGCTTAAAGCACAACCGCTAGCATGGCTGTAGACTCTTGATTTGCCTCTTTACTTCTGCATTTTACTTGACATTTTCCTCACCCTGTGTACAACAGCAATGCCTTGTCAATATAGCAAAGATTTAATTCAGGTGTGTGTGTGTGTGTGTGTGTGTGTGTGTGTGTGTGTGTGTGTGTGTGTGTGTGTGTGTGTGTCCCCGGACCTAAGGGTAATACCAAAGTCCTCATAAATCAAAGAGCGGAATTGCATTCGTTAGTGTCTAAATAACATAAATTATCTTTCTTTGAAAGTCCTCATTAATCACTTGACCTAATTTTGAGTGTATCCCAGTGTATCAGAACATCGACGCCACTGGGTTCTATATTGCAGTTTCATACACATTTCTGATACACACGGTGCATTTTGGCGGGCTGTCTTGTGATTGGTTGGTTTACGCGCGTGGGCGGGACCAAACGGAAGTCGACTGGAAGGTCCGCCCAGGCCCAGACATGCCCGGAGCGTGGCCGAGAGACGTCGCTCATTTAAAACTTAAATGGACCATACCTGGGAAGCAGCAGCTAGATGTCATGGACTTACTAGTGGATTAAATACATACAGGTAATATTTATATTTATAAATGTAGTTGCATTTTTGCATGAAGAAGTGTTTCCTTTTTGCAAGAAATTACTGTAAAATGCTATATATTTACAAGCATGTGCGATGTTAGCTGAGCTAGCTTGAGTGGCTATCAACATGTCCTGCTCATTAAGCCTCAGGCTAAAGAGGTGGAGGACAGCAGGTAGAGATGAGGACAGAAGCAACATTGCCAGCAGGGCAAATTTGGTAGTTTTGTTTTTAAAATGAAAGCTAGCTAGGTTAAGTTGAGCTGTGGCTACGGCATGGCTTCACTAACAGGGCGTAGCCACATGCCCTGCTCGTTAAGCCTCGTTTAGCATTTACGTGAAGTGGATGCCTGCAGAGAGGACAGGAGAGGAGGACTAGAAAGCAGCTAGTTGGCAGCTCTGTTTTTTTGGGAATTGGAACAAAAAAGAACTAAGAGGATGTATTGATATCATCTTTGGTTTTCCTGGTCTGTAAGTACTAAGTTGATTAACAAGTTTATGTAACTGCCTGTCTGTATCCACCTGTAGCCTTTGTAATTGCTGAGGTCTGGACCTGGTAGCCTTAACTTTAACCACAGACATTGTGTTTGTTTTAGAGAATTTTAATATTTTCTTAGTAGCCCAACATTTTTGTTTAAATATGAAGTGGACATGTGGATTTTGACTCTACAACCACAGAGCAAGACCATGACATTGGAGGCTTTGGTATGTTAACTCACTTCATAGTCACTGCTGATAAAATGTATTTTTTCCTGTGACAAAAGTAACTTTTGTTAAATTGTGTGTTCAACAGGATCAGTGTCATTTGTGTCGTCCACAGTAAATGAGTGTGTACCTCCCTCTGAAGGTAAGATTCAGATTCAAGAGGTTTAGAAGAAGAAACACAGTGGTTTATACCATACAATGAAATTCTTACTTTACCCAAGTCCCTTAACAGAACAGTTCAATAATAAGACAAATACACAACACAAATAGAATAAAGTTAAAAAATATATATAAAATTAAACTGTAACTTACAGTGTACAGTAAACCTAAGTTGGAATTAAAAGAAAAAAAGAAACCTGAGTTGAATAAGGTGCTCTGTGCCTCACAGTTAAGATGCCGATGGTCATTCAGACAAGTCACAGTGTCCTTCTTTGGGAGGGGCACGATGGTGGTGGACTTGAAGCAGGTGGGGACCGAATGGTGACACAGAGTGGTGTGTCCAGTATGCCCTTGTTGGCCGTAGCCCCTCCCTTTCAGCTGGTGTTGAGGGCTTCGAAGTGAGCGGTTTGTTTTCTGTTTGCAGTTTGTGATGTGTTGCAGACCTTACCACATGCTCCTGGGATAAGCAGTGGTGTAATATCCCTCCAGCTTCAGTCTGTATTGTCTCTTGGCCTGTCTGATTGATCTACGCAGGTCATATCTGGCCTTTCTCTAGTCCTCAGTGTCACCCGAGACACATGCAGCAGAGCGTGCACATAGCATGGACCCTGGTGGTCCATGCTATGTGCTGCTATGCTAATCCAGGGTTTGTCGTTGGGCTAGGTCTTGCAGCGTTTAGTAGGGATAATTTTCTCAGTGTATTTGCGAATGTAGCCAGTTACAGCTGCAGCATATTCCTATAGGTACACAGTACAGTCCCCTCTCAGAGCAGGAGTTTTAAACACACCCCTGGTCTGTACTGTTAAAGCAGTCCTGAAGCACTAGTTCAGATCCTTCATTCCACACTTTAACAGTTTTACTTACTGGGGGAGCTCGTTTGAGGAGTTGCCTGTAGGCTGGGTAGAGGAACACTGAGATGTGGTCTGATAGTCCAAAGTGCAGCCGAGGCACAGCCTTGTAGGCGTTCTTCACGTTGCTGTACACTTGGTATTCTTCTCCGTCAAAGTGAAAGCTCGTGTTGATGGTACTTTGGTAGGACGCTCACTGAGGTTGCAGTGGTTAAAATCACCGGCCACGATGAAGGACGGCATCTGGGTGTACAGTCTCCAGCTTGCTGATGAGGTCCTGTAATATCCCCATCGAGCAGAGGCACAACGCTGAACTCGCTTGGTAGATAAAAGGGTCTGCACTTAAAAGTTCAATATCCGGTGAACCATGCTTTTCAACAAACTGCACATTCCCACACCATCTTTTGTTAATGTACACACACCGCCTCCCCTGGTCTTCTTCGAGGCCTCTGTGCAGTCTCCGCGGTGGATGGAGTGTGTGTGGAGCAGGAGAACCGAGTTTGGCGTGCTGTCAGAGAGCCACATCTCAGTGAGAATAAGAGCACAACATTCCCTTATATCACGCTGAGTTGTAGTTCTAGTTCTTAGCTCGTCTATCTTATTTGTCAAGAGAGCGGACATTAGCCAGCATGGTCCTGTAGCTCAGCCTAGCATGGAGCCTACCTCTCTTGCCTCGTCCCCACTGTGGACGCACCGGTGTTGCTGTGTCCTGCCGGCTGGAGTTGGCTTGGTCCCGGCGTAGGAGAAAGTCAAAGTTCAAGAGGCAGTGTTGTAAGCTCGTGTTGACATTGCCAATGTCCAGAAGTTCTTCCCTGCTGTATCTTACTGTCGCACACACAAGCTGTGCGTGTAAGATGCACAATAACAAAATAAACAAAGTTACGTCAGTGTCAGGGAGAGCGAAGCAAACACCAACTCCACTGTGGGCACCATGTTGAATTGTGAAGCACCTTAATGTGCTTTGAATAAGATGCATCCTTTTTAGGCCAGATATGAAAGGAAGAAAAAGCTAAATAAAAACTCATACCATTTTAAAAAGAATAAAATTAAGTATAGGAATAAAACCGAAGACCAAAAAATGACTTTGCAGTGTAT